>NW_025321027.1:0-34531 GCF_019176455.1 Solea senegalensis | reverse complement strand
TTTGATTCTTTGTCAGTCTGAACGGACAAAAAACACATGAGATCGGATTCAAACCACATACGGAGGAGGTTTTGAATGTGATCAGATTTCAAAGTGTCTTCCCCTGGGATTCTACTGTCTGTCTCGCAGCGTCCACCAAATCCTTTTGCGCCGCATGTCTGTCGCTGTCCCGTGTGGTTCCGTCGTGGTTCCGTCGTGGTTCCGTCTTTGTCCCGTTGTTTGTTGGCGAGCCAAGCTATCATGCTAACATTAACGCTGTTATATATTAGTAAAGTTACACGTGTTTAATGTGTTCAATTAAATTAAATAGTCAATATTACATTCAGAATCTGAAGACCAATAAAACCTGTGACAGTTTAAGTCTACGATATTTCGACGTCTTTATCTCACTGTTAGACTGAAGCCTCTGAATAACCAGATTATTTGTAACCGTGGAAACTGAAACAAAATTTCACTTCACTTTTCACATCACAGTTTGTTTGTGTGGTGAAATGAGTCACGGTTTTCCTCTAAAATGTCAGCTTTGGACAAATTTACGGACAAAAATCTACTGTTTCAGTTTTGACTCCGTTCACAAAGAGCAGAAAATGCCCCGGTTCTCATTTCCTGTCACTTCCCGTAAACACGGAGCGGCAGAACTTTGATTTTCTGTAGTGAGTAAAGTCACAGTTTAAGTGAATTAACCTCTCGACCGGTGAAAGAAAGCGCGGACAGAGCGAGAGAGTCAGAGGAAGAGAAGCCTGTGGACGAGTAGAGAAAAGGAGGATTGTGTGTTTCTGTGCTGAAAGACCGTTCTTCTTCTTTGCTTGTGCTGAGAGGGCGTCATTGTTGAGTCCGGTCACCAGGGGGAGCGGTCATCTGAGATCACACGTCCTGACCTGATGTGTGTGTGAGCAGCTGGAGGAGGTTTACTCAACATTATCTTCACCGATCCGACAGTGAACGTCGGACGTGGCAAAAACGTCACCTTTGAAGAAACGTTGTTTTCTGTCGTCACACAATCATGTCAAATTACAAACCAGCATTAAAGGGCTGGATCACTTTTTTGAAGAGAAACTTAGACTTTTATTTTGAAAACTGTGCGGCTGTGTTTTAGTGCGGCTGGACAAAAACTGAGACTTTTATTTTGAAAACCACTGGGTCACATTTTAGTGTGGATAAACACAAACTTTTATCCTGGAAACTGCTGGGTCAAATTTTATTGTGGTCATGCAGAAAGTGAGACTTTTATTTTGAAAATCTGTATTGTGTTTCTGTCAGCGTTCGTTTTGGTGAAACACAAATTTCCTCATATTTAGCATGCATATTTGTGCGTGTGTGTTGTGTAGTGTGACCAGCGTAGGCTCCGCCACAATAAAAGCCTGTGTATCCTCAGCAGGGGCAGACAGAGGGCAGAGGTCCATGAAGTCAGGTCAAACACCCTGGGAGAGCAGGAGCGAGCCTGGGAAAACCATGGGAACCAGGAGGGGGTGGGGAGTGTGTGTGTGTGTGTTCCAGGCTTTTATTATTTCATACACTTTTAACATTAGACGTTAAATGAGAGGGAGTTATTTTAACAATTAGTCACTTTTTAAAAATTAATCAAAACATATTTTTTAGCATCCAGAGACACATCTGTATGAAAATGATTTGAATCACAAACAAAACAGAAACTGAGACTTTTATTTTGGAAACTGTATAACGTTGTCTTAGTGTGAATGAACGCAAACTGAGACTTTTATTTTGGAAACTGTATCACTTTGTCTTAGTGTGGATGAACACAAACTGAGACTCTTATTTTGGAAGCTGTGAGGACGAACAGAAACTGAGACTCTTATTTTGGAAACTATGAGGACGAACAAAAAGTGAGACATTTATTTTGGAAACTAACACAGTTTTAGTGTGGATGAATCTAAAACTGAGACTTTTATTTTGGAAACGGCTTGGTCATATTTTAGTGTGGACAGACAGGAGGAGAGACTTTTATTTTGGAAATCTCAAAAACGTGAGTACATTTTTTTTTGTTTTTTTTTCTTTAAATTTGATTTTTTTGTTGTTTTTTTTTAGTTTTTTTTGTCTTGACTGGATTATCGGAAATTATCTGGATTATTTAAAAATAAATAAATAATAGAAAGAAATACAACTGCCTGTGATCGTTGTTGATTGGTTAAAGTCGGGGTAGGAGATGATATTCAACCAATCAGAGGCAGGTTGTGGGCGGGACTCCTCCCACCATGGGCAGCGGAAAACAACTGCAGCCAATAGCGTTTCTTTAGAGACACACCGGAAACGGAAGTCGTGACGGCTGTTGTTGTTTTTTTTCCTTCACTCCTCTGCCTCCGCTGATTCAGGCAGATATACAAGTTTTAGTTATTAAACAAATGAAGTAGAAAAATGGAGTATAAGCTCATCATGGCGGTTTCCGGTTTCCCGAGTCTTTACGACACAAACTCACCGACGTACCGAGACTTAAACATGAGGAGCGACGCCTGGCGGCAGGTGGCGGAGATCGTCGCTGTTCCCGGTAATAAAAACAACAACCTAAACAACAATAAACTGTAAAGAGAGCCCGTCAACGCGAAGAGAACAGTTTTGGTTCACAACCGCGGTCAAATAATTCACTTTATTTATTTTCAATTTAGACGAAATCCTCCGTTGAAAAAGATCAAAACAATGTGTCCGTGTCTTAATGTGTTCCGGCTTTGACTCTTGGCCCCAAGAACATTAGTTCCGACTGAGGAGTAATACACTACTAAACTAAAATAAACTTACGGAAAACCTGTGAAAAAGTATTAAATATTTAAGCAAAAACAGTCAGCTGTTCGTAATAAATTACTACCTCAGTGTATATTATAAAATATACTTTATTTTGGAGTAGAAATCAAAATCAATCAAGTATATTTTACAAAACGAGGCTGTGAGTCAACAAAACTGTAAGATCATTTAAATGTCTTAGTGGTAAAAGAGGCAAATTATGAATTATCTGAAATTAAATAGTGTTACAGATAATAGAATTTCACATGGACTTAAAGGGAAACCGTAATAGAATTTAAAATGTACTTAAATAGAGAGCATTTAAATAAAAATGTTTACTGGAATCATAGGATGGTAAAGTTACACATTCATGTCCAGTGTTTTCAAAAAAAGCTCTTTTTTGTTCAGGTGTTTTGAAGCAGAGGTTGTTTGGAGGGATCAAAACACACCATCTCACCCTAAATTCAAGGCAATAATCTGTAATATTTAACATACATGTAAATCGACACAGGTTTATTCTGTTGCAAGTTAAATCATCTTAAATGATATTTTGTATTCAGTCCATTTTTCGTCTCTTCTTGTCCCCACGCTGTCACGTCGCTTCACGGGTTTGTGTGTTAGTCAGCTGCTCATGATGTTTGTGTTTCTCAGAGTCTGAATGCCGGAGGAAGTGGAAGACGCTCAGAGACCAACACAGGAGGGAGAGGCAGCGCGAGAAGGAGAGACGAGAGAGCGGCATCGGGCTCTTCAACTACAGGCCGTGGAGATACTCGTCCATTCTGTCCTTTCTGAACCCATTCATTGATGCCAGAGCCGCGGGCACAAACGGCTGGGCCCTGGAGCCGCAACCCTCGCACCTCCACGCAGTCGACGTGATGGGTTGCAGCACGACCACGGAGGTGCGGAGCGACGACGACGACAACTACGGTGTGTAGACGCAAGATGTGTGCGCACGTTTCTTATTCATGTTTCCGAGTCCCACCTAAATTATAATCAATATTACATTCAGAATCTGAAGACCAATAAAACCTGTGACAGCTTAAGTCTACGATATTTCGACGTCTTTATCTCACTGTGAGACAGACTTTTCCAACAGGAAACTGAACTTTGTAAACCACTCACTCTCCCACACCAAAGTCCATAGAGAAAATCAATGATTTTAGCTGGTGGGGACACAGGAGCCGCTGGTCCTCTGCTGCCTCGTGTGGTCACTTTGTGTCACTGAGGTAAATCAGAGTAAAGGTTTTCAAAAGCCAAACTGACAAAATCAGACATTTGAACTTAGTGATGGAGGCAGCAGTGGATCAACAACTCCTGTGTGTGTGATGTTAAAATCCCTGATTTTCTCTGTGGACTTTGGTGTGGGAGAGTGAGTGGTTTACAAAGTTCAGTTTCCTGTTGGAAAAGTCTGTCTAACAGTGAGATAAAGACGTGAAACATGTTCTTAACACAACAAGTTTGTCAGTCTTTCATACAACAACCCTTCAAAAAAACCCTGAACTGTCCCTTTAACGGCGATCATCGTTGTGTTTTATTCCAGGCGTCGCCGTCACAGACGCCACGTCCTCGTCCTCGTCCTTCTCAGAGTTTGTCCAGAGGAAGCGGCCGTCTCCCGCCAACGGAGACGTCGTGAGACTCAAAGATGCAAAGATCGAGGTGACGCCAGACGCCCGCTGCACCACAGCGCGCACGCGCAAGTAAACACCAGAGAACTGGTTTTAACTTCATCCTAACCTTCTTCACACTCTTCCTCACAGCCCTCAGATCAGCTGACGGCGCCTGAGTTCCTGCGACACGATCTTCAGCCCCTGCAGCTCCGCCACACCCCCGGGGGCTCACCTCCACACGCCACCGGGTCCAGACTGAACCACCACGAAATCCCAGAGAGGGAGATTTTAGACCACACGGACGAGGAGGAGGAGGCGGAGCTTAGCGTCTCCCACCACAGACCGAACCGAGCGAAGGGGTGGAGCAACGATGGTCTGCTGGAGGCGTTCCTGAGGAGGACGGAGAGCAGGGAGAGGAACCTGGAGCGGATCCTGGAGCTGGATCAGAGGGACGACGTCACGCTCTTCCTGCTGAGTCTGGCTCCGGCCATGAGGCGACTGTGTCCCGAAAAACAGTCTCTGCTCAGAACCAGGATCCAGCAGCTGCTGCACGAGGCCCAGTTTGGCCCCGCCCACTTCACCTGATCACGTGACAGACACTTCATGCGCACGTGATCGCGCTCACAGAACTGGAAACATCTTTTTTTTCTTTTTGTTGTCGTTTATAATAAAAAGAACAAACTCTTCTTTTTATTCCAGTGCCTGCAAATCAACAGCGTCGCTGAAACCCTCACACATCCTATATCAAAACGTGCAGTTTCACTGGGAATGGTGTGCTGTGACTTTTGAAGTAACCACGGCGACAAAACTTGCAAAAAAACTGCAATTTCCACATACACATGAATGGGAAACAAAGGCCACATCGGAGCGTCACAGTGTCGTCAGACTTTAACGTAGAGACGTGGTTGAAACTTTACACGGGTCATAAGACTTGGCACTTTTCTCACCTAAATCAAACTTTTGATTTAGGTGAGAAAAGTGTTTAAGTTTTGTTACTTTTTTTTGTTGACCTTTGCAGATTTTATAACAAGTGTTTATTGCACTGCTAGAATGGTACACTAGCTGAGCTTGGTAAAACAAACTCTTCTCCTGCTCACAATTTCCAACCTACACAGACAGTTTTTACATCAAAGCGTTGCTGTGGTTGTCGTCTAACCCCGTGTGTTGTTTTCATTCTCATATGACGGGCAGTTTTTCTTAAAATCACCTAAAGGCACAGAGCGCTCTGCTCAAACCCATGTTCCCATGAGTTTTTTAAAAATGAAGATGAGGGTGATTTTAAAACAGGTTTTAAAAAAGGTGTTTGGAAGGGGGAGGGGGATCAGGCAGGGGGAGGGGCTTATGTAACCTTTAAAACCAAGTCTTTCAAATCAATTATTGATCAACGGGACGTGAGAATCAATCCAGTCACAATTTTCAGTCACATACCAAAAAAAGACCAAATAAAATCACTGAGGTTTATTATTTTTTATGTTTATAACATGATTTAGTTAAAAAACCCACTAATTATTATAAATATTATCATTATTTTTCTTTTTCAAATTACAATTGGGGAAACACCGCCCTCTAGCGACGCCTCCTGAGTACTACAGCTGAAGCGGCTTCATCCGGATTCTCCGGTCAGCTGATTAAAAACCCGGAAGTAAACACTATCCCCTCAGAGTTGCAGCAAGAAACAACTGCACGTGGATTTATTAAGTGTTCACGGATGTTTTGTTGTGGTTTATTGTTATTTACGGTTGTTTTTAATTCATGGGCGTGACGTCACATCCTCAAATATCCTTCTAAAACAGCGTGGCTTTGATTTTTGTGTCTGTTTTTCTGCAGCAGCTGTGGGTTTGTTTGTTTTCATCACCCCCGGATTTTCACTCGTTTCACTTCGTTTAGTGTGAGTTACATTTTTTAAATACTATTATTTGTACTTTGATGTTTTACACGTGACGACGAAGAAGAAGAAATTATATTTACTGGTTAAAAATGAACAAACAGGTGTCACCTTCGTCTTGCTTGAAATAAACATTTTTCTGCTCTTTTACGTCATCAGCTCAGAACAAGAAACGACACGTGTGTTTTATTTGAATGTAAATATGACGACTAAATGTGATCATTGATCTTAATTCCAGTTTGAAACGGTAAGGCTTGATTCCGCTGAGTCATGGTTTCCTGGAATCCTTTATGATTTTATCAAAACCTCAGTTTGGATGAAAAAGTTCCTCAGTTTCTCTAAAATTATTGTTTTAAACTTTAAAAACGTGAAAATGTACCTTATTCATCATTATTATCATTGTTAGTAAAAAAGATTTGTTTCTTCATTTTATAAACTTCATTTTCATCCTGACCAAAGACTGTACACTGTATTGTCCACTGGGGGGCGCCACAGGAACAGGCAAACACCCACAGATAGACCAGTGAACCTAAACGTAAACATAATTATGTAATGTATTATTGTCTCATATTTATTTATTTACAATATATTAAAGTAGAGGCTAATTCTTTTTTACAATGATTTAAAAAATTCAATCTGTTCTGTTCTATTGTGACAGGATTAAGATTAAGAAGACGACGTAGAGAAAATGGTGTCGATGTTTTGTTTTAAATGTGCTGTCTTCCGCATCAGTGTCCTTCCATCGAGAATCAAAGAGTTTAATATAAACTTTATTTATGCGACCACAAGGTTCACTGTCATGCACTTCTCTGTGTCTCCAGCAGGTGGCCCAGTGAGGCTGCAGGTGCAGCTGCTGACCCCTCCTCCCGATGAAGGTGTTTCGCAGTCCGGGTCGTCATGGTTACGCCGTGGAAGCTTCACCGTTCCTGCCTCGCAGATTTGCCTGCGCTGCCTCGCAGTTCTACGGCCTCACTGGTCAGTGAGCATGCACACACACACACACGCACACCTGTGGACATTTTCTTGTGTAAACTGAATAAAATTTGTTGTTTGTTGTCAGGCTGTGGTTCTCTCCTGGTCCTGGACGACTCTGACTCTGGAGTTACTCTATTCAGAAGGTACATTCATACATACTGTGTTTATCTATATATTTATCTCTATATACATATATTATATACTACAGTATGTACATGTGTATATATCCAGTACTATATACATGTTCTGTGTACGTGTGTGTGTGTGTCAGCTGGGAGTGGAGTGACGGTTTGTTCGACGTGACGTGGAGCGAAACCAACGAGCATGTGTTGGTCGCTGGGGGCGGAGACGGCAGCCTGCAGCTGTGGGACACAGCCAATCACAGCGCTCCGCTGAGGGTGACCAGAGAACACACTCAAGAGGTACACACACACATGCTCACACACCTGCATCCTTTTTGCATGGATGAGCAGAAAGTGAGGCTTTTATTTTGAAAACTGTGACTTCATGTTTAAGTGTGAACACACAGAAACGGAGACTTTTATTTTGAAAACTGTGGCTTTATGTTTTAGCCTGAAAAAATAGAAAGTGATACTTTTATTTTGAAAACTGTGACTTTGAGTTTTAGCCTGAACAAATAGAAAGTGATACTTTTATTTTGAAAACTGTGACTTTGTGTTTTAGCATGAACAAACAGAACGTGAGACTTTTATTTTGAAAACTGTGGCTTTGTGTTTTAGCGTGAACAAACAAAAAGTGATACTTTTATTTTGAAAACTGTGACTTTGCGTTTTAGCATGAATAAAACAGAAAGTGAAACTTTTATTTTGAAAACTGTAGCTTTACGTTTGAGCTGAACAAACACAAAGTGAGACTTTTATTTTGTAAACTGTAGCTTTATGCTTGAGCTGAAAAAACACAAAGTGAGACTTTTATTTTGAAAACTGTGACTATGCTTGAGCATGAACAAACAGAAAGTGAGACATTTATTTTGGAAACTGTGACTATACTTGAGCATGGACAAACAGAAAGTGAGACTTTTACTTTGAAAACTGTAGCTTTATGTTTGAGCGTGAACAAACAGAAAGTGAGACTTTTATTTTGAAAACTGTAACTTTATGTTTTAGTGTGAACAAAAGTAAAGTGAGACTTTTATTTTGAAAACTGTAGCTTTATATTTTAGTGTGAACAAACAGAACGTGAGACTTTTATTTTGAAAATTGTAGGTGTACTCTGTAGACTGGAGTCAGACCAGAGGAGAAAACCTCATCGTCTCTGGTTCGTGGGATCAAACGTTGAAAGTGGTAAGATTTAAAAAAAAAAAAAAATTTAAATTTGATCTCGTGAAAAACGAAACAAATAAAAAATAATAAATAAACTTCATTGAAAAATGTTGCTAAAACAAGGTTGTTGTTTTTTCCCAGTGGGATCCAACACTCAGTCGCTCACTGACGACGCTCAGAGGTCACGAAGGGGTCGTCTACAGCTCCGTTTGGTCGCCTCACATCCCAGCATGCTTTGCTTCAGCCTCAGGTGAGACCTGACAGATGATGATGATGATGGTCAGTGAGTGATTTAATGAAAACCCTGAAGCTATCGTCCAGATTTACAGCCTCCTGCTCGGCAGTTAAGGGAAAACTTAAGGGAAACTTAACTGAACAACACTCTTACATTTATAAAGCTTTTATTTTGTTAGTAAAAAAAAATGCAATAAAGGTAGATTTCACTCTATTTTCCACATAAGTGTTTACAGTTAAGTTGATTTAATGTTTTAAAATGAGCTTTTAAAGGAATAGTGCAGGTTTTTTGGTGGGTTTTTTGGACGTGTGGTTGTATTCGGTACTGACACTTAATAAAAGACTGAGCTCATAAAATCTACGTTACGTGTTTACGTCTTCATCTCACTGTGAGACTTTTCCAACAGGAAACTGACGTTTGTCAACTGCTCACTCTCCCACACCAAAGCCCATAGAGAAAATCAGTGATTTTAACATCACACACACAGGAGTTGTTGATCCACTGCTGCCTCCATCACTGAGTTCAAATGTCTTATTTTGTCAATTTGGCTTTTGAAAGATTTAAAAGCTCAGATTTGCCTCAGCGACACAAAGTGACCACACGAGGCAGCAGTAGACCAGCAGCTCCTGTGTTTTCAGTTTCCTGTTGGTAAAGTCTGTCTAACAGTGAGATAAAGATGAAAAAAACATGTTCTAAAGATGTCGTAGACTTAGGTTAAAGTAGTGTAAATTTCAAAATCACACGCTTGGCACATCGTTTTAAAAAACCAAACCCCATAGAGAAAATCAGTGATTTTAGCTCGTGAGGACACAGGAGCTGCTGGTCTACTGCTGCCTCGTGTGGTCACGTTGTGTCACTGAGGTAAATCCGAATGCAGGATTTTTAATTCCGAATTTTACAAAATAAGACATTAGAACTCAGTGATGGAGGCAGCAGTGGATCAACAACTCCTGTGTGTGTGATGTTAAAATCACTGATTTTCTCTATGAGGTTTGGTGTGGGAGAGTGAGCGGTGATCAAACTTGAATTTAAAATGTAACTTTCTTTAGAACAAAAGGGAAAAAGGGTACAGTAACTTTGTAACGTCACTTGTGAATCTTGTGAAACTCGTCCTCGTCTTCTTCTCGCTTTCAGAATGGTTGACAATCAGCTGTGAGTTAGTTCATATCCGAAGGAAGAGCCGGGATTATCTTTCCTGTGTGTGTGTGTGTGAGCGAGCACTCTGACTCCATCAGGGGGGCGGAGCCGTGTGTTCCGTCAGCTCTCTGATCAGATTGCAGGGAGCAGCTGTTTTCACGTCTCTCTCTCTTAAACTTGTTGGCTAATGAGTTTTGGGTTAATTGGTTTTTTTTTTAGAGCGAGTGGAAGTCTGTGATGAGATTTCAGAAGCAGGAGGACGTGGTGATGATGAGTGTTTTTATTTTTATCTTTGTCATCAATGACAGCGATCGATTGGGTTCAGAGTGAGGAGGAGGAGCAGGAGTCTACAGCTCGCTCTGATACCACAAACCCATGTCGCCCACTTAACCTTTAAAAAAAGACTAGATTAATTTTATCTCACTGTGAGACAGACTTTTCCAACAGGAACCTGAAGTTTGTAAAGCACTCACTCTCCCACACCAAAGCCCATAGAGAATATCAGTGATTTTAGCTCACGGGGACACAGGAGCTGCTGGTCTACTGCTGCCTCGTGTGGTCACTTTGTGTCACTGAGGTCAATCTGAACAAAGACGTACACGTGCTGAAGTTACCAAATAAAACATTTGAGCTTTACAAACATTTGCTTTACAAACTTCAGTTTCCTGTTGGAAAAGTCTGTCCAACAGTGAGATAAAGATGTGAATTTGTTGGTTTTATTAGGCGGGTGTTTGAGAAATAATAATTCTGAAATACCATTTAAAATAAACATTTAAGCACGTTTATTAAATAAAACGTTTACTTACTTAATATATATGCTATATGTATAGATACTTAATGTCACGGTGGTTTAAAAAAAGCCTGCAGTGTATGTTATTAAAGGCTTATTTAAAGTGCAGCGTTCAGAGAGACAGACCGAGCTCATTATGTTTTGATCTGATGTGATAAATCTTGCAGTGAAGCTCTGGAGCTGCGTTAAACCATTTACTGAGCTTCTGACCTTCCACGATAAAACCATCTGTGTGTGTGATTGAGCACGTTAAAGCTGTTACCTCCGTGCTCACGTCTGATCTGACGCGAGCACAACACAACAGCTGCCAGCCGCTCCGCCATCACGTCAACGCAAAGCTCAGCTTTCTTTAGTAATATGTTAAACATTAAACCGTTTACACCAAATATTAATCAAACAAACCGTGTACTGTTTACACCAAATATAAACCAAACATTAAACTGTGTACACCAGTAAACATGTTATTAAAAAACGTCACTCATCGAACAAAAAACACGCTAATGTCACAAAACATTACAAACACGTTACTAATTGTACAAACAACATTTGGTATGTTGGGAAATACTTTGTCGATGTTTAAAAAATGTCACCAACGTTACTAAAACATTACTAAATTCATGAAAAACAAGGTAAAATCCTTTTTTTTTTCATTATAACTACCACAATAAAAGCTAACATTGACAAGAATATGTTGCTAATTTGACAAAAAACATGGTACTAGCGTTATGAAAACACTAACATGAGCAAAAACGTGCTGCTAGCATTAGAGAAAAACATTGATAAATTAACAACAAACATGTCATTGACATCACAAGAAGCTAACATTAGTAATAAACATGTTACATGACTAGCATGACTAAAACATGTTTCTGACAGCACAAAAAGCTAACATTAGCAACAAATGTGCTGCTAACATCACAGTAACAGTGCTAACGTGACAAAAAACATGTCGCTAACACGACAAACATGGTACTAACGCTATAAAAACATGTTACTTACATCACAGTGCTTCTAACATCAGGAAAAAATGATAGCAACAGATGTGCTGCGAACATCACAGGTGCTAACTTGCAAAAAACCCCTGTCAACAAAAAGTGTGTCACAAAGGTAACCAACCTCGCGTCACAAACGTAACAAACCTCGCATCACAAACGTAACGAACCTCACGTCACCAACGTAATGAACCTCACGTCACAAACGTAACAAACCTCGCGTCACAAACGTAACAAACCTTGTGTCACAAACGTAACAAACCTCGTGTTACAAACGTAACAAACCTCGCTCCAAAGCGTAACAAACCTCACAAAGCGTAACAAACCTCACGCGTCACAAAGCGTCACAAAGCGTAACAAACCTGCGTCACAAAGCGTAACAAACCTTGTGTTAACTCCCTAAAACGGAACAAACCTTACAAAGCGTAACAAACCCGCTCCACAAACATAACAAACCTCATGTCACAAACGTAACAAACCTTGTGTTACAAACGTAACAAACCTTGCGCCACAAACATAACAAACCTTGCGTCACAAACGTAACGAACCTCGTCACCAACGTAATGAACCTAACGTAAGCGTAACAAACGTCACAAAGCGTAACGAACCTTGTGTTACAAGCGTAACAAACCTGCGCTCCACAAGCGGTCACCAGCACCTAGCGTCACAAACACAAACCCGTCGCGAACCTTGTGTTACAAACGTAACAAACCTCGCTCCACAAACGTAACAAACCTCATGTCACAAACGTAACAAACCTCACGTCACCAACGTAATGAACCTCACGTCACAAACGTAACAAACCTCGCATCACAAACTTAACACCCCTTTATGTCACCTTTTTCCAGTGTCACAAAAAACCTGACTTTGTTGATTTGGAGGCGGAGCTTTGAATAGTGAGATGTCAGGAGTGGGCGGGGTGTATCCCTGAGTTTGCTATTGCTATCTAAACGCTGACGTTGCCTCCGAGCTGAATGATTCTGTCGACGTGTTGTTCTTTAACTGTCCGGTTGACGTGTGCTTTACGACCGCGGCCCGAGGTGAGGCTCGGACCCTCCGACTCCACGCCATAAACCACCCTCGGTGTCTCTCTGCGTCTTCAATCCATCGCCATTAAGTCCAGTCCAGTCGTTTCCTCTCTCTCTCTGTGCTTCAGCTGCTTTCACACACTTCAATGTTTCTGTGTGTGTGTGTGTGTGCGTGCCTCAGGGTAGCTTTGATAAACACTGAACAGTTTGTTGAACTCCCATAATCCTCTGCTTCATCAAGGTTCCAGATGGAAACAGTTTAGATTAGAAAGTTAAATCGAGTAAACAAACAAACACTGAGATTTATGAACCATGAACATATGAAACCAAACTTTAAACTGAAATATAATCCGATACAAAACTACACATGAAAACAAATATAATCTGAATTTTAAAGGAGACGCGTGAACAGCTTCATACGCGGAGCGGCCATCTTGGATTATGAACTCATCAAAATGGCTGTCCTTAGTGTCCACGTTTAGTTTTTTTCGTGACTTCGATGATTTGGATGTGAAGCCGCTCCCAATTCCGACCTTCCGACTTCCGATGTAAATGGAACGCAGCGTAAAATACGCCGTACGTCTGTCCCGTGTCGGGATGAAGACGTGTCATCGGACAAGGTTTTAATAAAGACTGAGGATTGTTTACGTCGTAGATTCTCTCACACAGGAAGTGGAGAAGAGATAAACGCGTGCACATATTTCAGAATAAAATCTGTGATGATGGTAATTACTGTGGATTAATCTGTGTGGGTTGTTTTAGCTCATACAGTGGAGAATCACTGCCTTATCTCTCTCTGTGGAGGCTTCCCCTCTGGTGACGTTAGCACGAGCGGAGAGAGAGCGAGGAGGAGGAGGAGGAGGAGAGGGGGAGGTGTTTCTCATTCAGATAAGCTTATCGGGTTTTCCCATGCTCCTCGCTGCCTCTCCTCCTCATAATTTGCCCGAGTGCTGAACAAATTTCTCCACCTCGAGCCGCAGTCGCTCCAGCTCATCTTCAACTTACTGTTTTTCCCTTTTCCTCCATTTTCCTCCTCTTTTCCCTCATCCATTCACCACAACCACGTCCAGAACAGGCTCATGTGTTCACAGACGAGTGACAAAAGACTCAGTTTTAGTCTAAGAACATCTTAAGAACATGTTTCACGGTTTATAAACTTCAGTTTCCTGTTGGAAAAGTCTGTCTGACAGTGAGATAAAGACGTGAACGTGTCCTTAAAGACATCGTAGACTTGAACTGAAGTCTTTTATCATCTTCATCATTGAGGTTCTATCTTAGTTTGTCTGTTTTGAAAAGTTAAAGATAGATTTTGATGAAAACGTCGATGTTTGATCCTGATACAGATCTATATTCAGGATCATGTTTTATTTAGTAACAATTGTGGGAGACGGTGAAAAGCTTTGCTCTCTCTCTCTCTCTGATTCTAGCATTTTCATCGTTTTACATAACAACAAATCAATTATTTGAGAAAATAATCATCAAATGTATCATAAATGATTGGTAAAAAAACACAGTCCATTCATCGTGTGATATGGAAACACTGTGGCTCAGTGGATGAAGCTGTCACAGTGAAACACTTCACTGATTGGCTCTTATTGATCGATCGAGTTACAGAGCTCCAGATTTATGATCGCTCAGAAAAAAAGAAAAGAAAGAAAAACACTCGTATATTTACTGAAGTGCTTCAGTCAGTGAGTGATGGACTGCAGTCTGGACCAGGACCTGGACCCAGATTCTGTCCTGTCATGACCAGGAACGACGTATGTCCATAAATCTTTGATAATTTCTTTGTTTATTTTTAACGGCAGCAGCTTCTCCAGCCTTTTTTTTTGCTTTGTAAATCACTCACTCTCCCACACCAAAGCCCATAGAGAAACTCAGTGATTTTAGCTCGTGGGGACACAGGAGCTGCTGGTCCTCTGCTGCCTCGTGTGGTCACTTTGTGTCACTGAGGGAACCCTGAGTGAAAGATTTCAAAAGCTGAATTGACAAAATAAGTCATTAGAACTTAGTGATGGAGGCAGCAGTGGATCAACAACTCCTGTGTGTTGTGATGTTAAAATCACTGATTTTCTCTATGGGCTTTGGTGTGGGAGAGTGAGTGGTTTACAAACGTCAGTTTCCTGTTGGAAAAGGGTGTCTAACAGTGAGATAAAGACGTGAACACGTTCTTAAGACATCGTAGACTTAAACTGACGTAGATGTTATTAATTGAGTCTTTTAATTAAGTGGATAAACTAATAATCGTCTTCAATACAAAACCTCATAGAGAGAATCAGTGGCAGCAGTAGAGCAGCAGCTCCTGTTCCCGCGAGATAAAATCACTGATTTTCTCTATGGGCTTTGGTGTGGGAGAGTGAGTGGGTTCACATCTAATTTCACATCACAACAAATGCGCAGCTTTCAGTGCGAACGCACCATGTGACGTTCTGACTGTCCGTCCTGTCGGGTGGGGGCGGAGTTAGTTCCTGTGACGTGTCATGTTGAGTTCCCTGACCTCAGGAGAGTGAGTGAGTGTGTGTGTGTGTGTTGTTTTTAAACCAGGAAATTAAAGGTTCAGGACAGAAAAAAGGGTCCCTGTGTGTGTGTGTGTGTGTGTGTGTGTGTGTGTGTGTGTGTGTGCAGTGTGAGCTGAACCTGCTGATACAGCAGAGATACCAGGTGTAATAGCCGAGACCCTTTACAAAGTCAGCCTTTAATGCACTGCGTGAATGGACATGCACGCATACCCAAACGCACACGCACACACACACACACACACACACACACACACTCACACACACAGCCAGTTGCTCTTTGTTGCTGCAGCAAAAAGAAATGCAGCGTTAAACTGTTTCACTGAACACTCACATCTGCTAACACACACGCGCACACACACACACACGCACACACATCTGCTAACACACACACACACACACACAGTTCTCATTAAAATGTAGGAGGAGCAGAGAAATGTGAAGAGTTAAAGTGTCGATGAAAGAATCAATGAAGAGCAGGACGATGTGTGAAAGACACTGTGTGTGTGTGTGTGTGTGTGTGTGTGTGTGTGTTGGCCTTAAAGGGACAGTTCAGGACTTTTGCTCAGTGCTTGTGTGAAGGCTGAAGGATTCCTTAATTTAATCTAAGTGAAGTGAATATTTCTGACGTGGATTTAAGACAAAAACCAGCCTCCGTCGCGTCTCTGTCGTCCCTTAGGTGACGGGACGCTCCGGGTCTGGGACGTGAAAGCCGCCGCCTGCCGTTTGGTCATCGCCGCTCACCACGCCGAGGTCCTGAGCTGCGATTGGTGCAAATACGACCAGGTGACCAGGTCTCCGCGCCGCACTGTTAAAAACAGACCTGAACGATCCCTTTAATGCAGAGTTGATATTTCTTATTTTATATTTTTATTTATACACTAAGATCACAGTTTGATAAAAGTGAAGTTTGGGTCAATTTAGGGTGAGAAATTCAGCCTTGAACAAATTTAACCATGAAAATAATGATTTTTTTAAATTATTATTTCTATTTTCTTTGATGTTTTGATTTGATTAAACTTCTTTCACTTCACAGAACAAAACTGAACATCAATTATAAATAAAGACAAATGCAATAATTGTTATTTTCATGGTATTTTCATGATAAATGAATGAATAAATAAATGACTAATTTAACATTCAAACTGGAGACTTAGTGTAAACTCTTCAGTTAAATAATTTCGTAATGTTATTATTTAACTCAATATAAAGTAGAGTTAGCCAGGATTTTTTTTCAAAATAAAGCTCAAACTCCTCAGCTTTTGTGTTCTGTACATTTAAAATAAATCAATAAAAATGTTTGTTTGTTTGTTTGTAGAACATTGTGGCCACAGGCTCAGTCGACTGCAGTGTGTGTGTGTGGGACCTGAGGAACGTACGACAGCCTGTCGCTCGACTGAGAGCTCATAACTACGCCATCCGCAGAGTCAAGGTACACACACACACACACGCGCACACACACTCACACACACACACACACACACACACACACACACACACACGATGGTTGCAGTGTCATGTGACAAGACTGTTTTCGGCAAAACACAGAGCTGGGTGTGACAGCATCAAAACTCCCACTAAAATGGCCCTAATAAGACACACACACACACACACACACACACACACACACACACACACAGAGGACAGTGTGTGTGTGTGTGTGTGTGTTCAGTTTCCTGTTGAAAAAGTCTGTCTCACAGTGAGACAAAAACATGTTCTTAAGATAATCATAGACTTAAACTGAGTCTTTTAATTAACTGGATAAACTAATAATCGTCAGCAATACCAAAGCCCATAGAGAAAACCAGTGATTTTAACATCACAGCACACAGGAGTTGTTGATCCACTGCTGCCTCCATCACTAAGTTCTAATGTCTTATTGTGTCAATTTGGCTTTTGAAAATCCTGCATGTTGATTTACTTTAGTGACACAAAGTGACCACACGAGGCAGCAGTAGACCAGCAGCTCCTGTGTCTCCGCGAGCTAAAATCACTGATTTTCTCTATGGGGTTTGGTGTGGGAGAGTGAGTGGTTTACAAACTTCAGTTTCCTGTTGGGAAAGTCTGTCTCACAGTGAGATAAAGATGTGAACGCGTTTTTAAGACATCGTAGACTTAAAATAATGTAGATTTTATTGCGCAAGTCTTTTGTTAGATAGAAAAAGATCTGTTTGTAAACCACTCACTCTCCCACACCAAAGCCCATAGAGAAAACCAGTGATTTTAACATCACAGCACACAGGAGTTGTTGATCCACTGCTGCCTCCATCACTAAGTTCAAATGTCTTATTTTAACACTTTGACATTAACAATCCTGCATACAAGTTCATCTCAGTGACACATAGTGACCACACGAGGCAGCAGTAGAGCAGCAGCTCCTGTGTTGCCACGAGCTAAAATCACTGATTTTCTCTATGGGGTTTGGTGTGTGTGTGTGTGTGTGTGTGTCAGTCACTATCTTTGAGTTTTTCTTCTGTTTTTCTGCAGTTTTCTCCGTTCGGTTCCACGCTGTTAGCATCCTGTTCCTACGACTTCACAGTCAGGTAAGTCTTCATCCTCTTCATCCTCCCCTTGTCCTCTTTCTTTATCATTTACCCTCCTCTTTTCCTTCTCCACCTCTTCTTTCTCTTCTTCTTCTTCAGTAAACTTTGTCAGGGAGCGCTGAGTCTTCAGATGAACTCCTCCTTTTTGTTTCTTGCTATATTGACGTTCTTCTTCCTAATCTTCTCCTTCATCTCCCTCCCTCTCTACCTCCTGCATCTCCTCCTCCTCCTTCTTTCTCTTCTTTGATCAGTGAATCCTTCGGCGAACGTCGTCGACCGAGACGGCGTCCGCTCGTGTTTGCGTTGATTGTCTGTCGTTGTTGTTTTTTAATCGTAAACCTCAGAGTGAAGCTGAGGCTGAGGGTGATTCTCTGCTCACACTCCTTTTCTCCTTATTACCTCTCAGAGTGGATGGATGGAGTCATGGTTGAAGGTGGTAATGACAGAGAGGACAGTGTCTGATAATGTGCGATAAAGTGAACTGGTGTGTGTGTGTGTGTGTGTGAGAACTACAGCAGCCGCTGACTTAATAAAATCTGTAATTTCAAGCACGACCGCCTCTGAGTTTCTTATGAGACCACGTTGTTCTTCTTCCACATCTCATTCCCTTTTTCCCCCCTCACTTTATTTCCCGCCTCTGTTCACATCTGTGGACTTTTGCTCTCAATGAAAACAAAATGGCTGCCAGCAGACACACAAGGAAGAACGGATTCTAGCCACGAAATCTCTGCTGATAACATCTGCGTCACTTTAAGTCACGCTCTCACTGTGAGACAGACGTTTCCAACAGGAAACTGAGGTTTGTAAACCACTCACTCTCCCGCACCAAAGCCCAGAGAGAAATCCAGTGATTTTAGCTGGTGGGGACACAGGAGCTGCTGCTCTACTGCTGCCTCGTGTGGTCACTCTGTGTCACTGAGGGAAATCTGAGTGAAGACGTTCACATACAGAAGTGACAAAATAAGACCTTTGAACTTAGTGATGGAGGCAGCAGTGGATCAACAACTCCTGTGTGTGTGTGTGTGATGTTTAAATCACTGTGTGTGTGGGAGAGTGAGTGGTTTACAAACCTCAGTTTTAGATCTGGTTTAAGAAAGGTTCCGTCTCAGAGCTAATCCCCATGGTTTTGATTGAGATGGAGGTCAGTGATGATCTATTACAGCGATGACACACAAGTAAACGACAGCCTCTGGTTTTTTGTGAAATGATCAGTTTTAAAAATGCCAGAGGGAAAGAGAGGAGTCTGAAAGATGAGTGCAGACAGAGCTGATGTGTGCCAGCCCTTGTGTTTTATTGATCCGGGCTTTCATTAACTCAAATACTCTGTGCTGAGTACTGATTTCATTATAGACCACACACGCACACACACGCGCGCACACACACACACACACACTCTTGTTTAAGATGTAAAAACAGTGTCTGTCACTGATCACACATGTAACATGTCACTGATCACACATGTAACATGTCACTGATCACACATGTAACATGTCACTGATCATACATGTAACATGTCACTGATCACACATGTAACATGTCACTGATCACACATGTAACATGTCACTGATCATACATGTGATGTGTCACTGATCCTACATGTATCGTGTCACTGATCATACATGTGATGTGTCACTGATCCTACATGTAACATGTCACTGATCATACATGTAATATGTCACCGATCATACATGTGAGTATCCTACATGTGTCACCGATCGATACATGTGTCACTGTGTCATACAAGTCACTCGATCGGCGGTCACGATCCACATGGCGGTCACTGATCCCCATGTGATCACTGCATGGGTCACTGACATGTGATCACTGATCCTACATGTGACGTGTCACTGATCCTACATGTGACGTGTCACTGATCCTACATGTGACGTGTCACTGATCCTACATGTGATCGTGTCACTGATCATACATGTGATGTGTCACTGATCCTACATGACGGTCACCGTGAACCGATCCCACATGAGTCCGATCCGGTCACACATGTGACGGTCACTGATCCTGACGGATCCTACATGTGACGGTCACTGATCACTATCACTGATCCTACATGTGACGGTCGATCCTACATGTGACGGTCACTGATCCTACATGTGACGGCGGTGATCTACATGTGATGTCACCGATCATACGATCCTACATGTGACGTGATCCACTGCCACCGATCCTACATGACGCGGTCACCGATCCTACATGTGACGGTCACTGATCCTCACGATCCTGATACGCGGTCACTGATCACTACATGTGATGACTGCTACATGTGACGGTTGACGCGGTCACTGATCCTACATGTGATGTGTCACTGATCACACATGTAACATGTCACTGGTCATCACTGACCATACACGTGACGTGTCGCTGACCATACACGTGACGTGTCGCTGACCATACACGTGACGTGTCGCTGACCATACACGTGAGGTGTCACTGATCATACACGTAACGTGTCACTGATCATACACGTAACGTGTCACTGAACATACATGTAACGTGTCACTGAACATACACGTAACGTGTCACTGATCATACATGTAACGTTGAAAGTTTTCACTTTACCCCACATGCTGTGTCTGTCTTATTGTCAGCAGACGCAGAACTTTATTCTCAGAATTCTGATTTAAATCTTGAATTCTAACTTTAATCTCAGTTTTCTGATTTTAATCTTTAATTCGAGTTATTTTATCTGATACATTATCCGTCTATAAATGCAAGGAAGTCCACCTTTATTTTGTAGGAATTGACAGGAAGCTCCGCCTGTTTCCTATTCAAATCTAAAGCTGAGCATAAAAGACGTAAATATTGATCTGTGTTTGTTAAACTCTGGAAATTATTCAGTTTAAAGGATTTCTTTGTTTTATGGAGCAAAAAAAAGAAATATTCACATTTAAGAAGCTGAAAAATGACAGAAACTTGGTTTAAATGATTTATTAAACAACCCCCTCAATGGTTTAATCACAGTAGATGAAATGTGGCCTTTAGGATTTTTTCTTTTTGTGATTTCAGTATGATAACTGGTATCAGTGACAATGAAATGTTAATAAACCTCTTGTCATTATAGACAGGGTTTATGTCAACATTGTGTGTGTGTGTGTGTGTAATGTTTGCTTTGTGTTGACTCATCCAAACACAGCAGGTCCTCAGCTCATTATCACCTATTCTTTAACCTGTGTGTGTGTGTGTGTGTGTGTGTGTGTGTGTGAACTGTCTGAGCATCGATCACCACTCTAATGATCAATACTCGAGCTCTAATCACCTCGTTAGCACCGCCCTCGCTTCACCCGCAGCTTCTTGATCCCACGCGGACTGATGAAATGATGTCGTGTGACGAAGACGACGTGAACGCGTGCGCTTTTTTGTGCTGTGACCTCTGACCTCAGTGAAATGTATGTCTACTCGCGTTGAAACCAGGAAAGTGGACTTTGTTCATGAATGGTGTGTGTGCGTTGGGGCGCATGTGAGTGTGTGTGTGTGTGTGTGTGTGTGTTAATGTGGAACATTAATTTCCTGTGTAAAGTGTAAACACTGACATCATGAAGACCGTCGTCTCTTCTCTCTCCTTGTTTACTCTCCCTCGTGTGTGTTTTCACGCTCGTTGTCCTCGTGTTGTCTTTTCTTTTTCTTTCTGTCTTTACACAGTGACTTAATGAGTTTCACGGTTACACACACACACACACACACACACCACACACACACACACACACACACACACACACACAGCTGGCAGGTGCATGGACGTTTCCACAGAATAGAAACACAATAGAAGCTAAATAATTATGTGCCATAGAAACTGCAGACAAAAGCTGCTGCAGGGCCTCCCACACACACACACACACACACACACAGACACACACACACACACACACAGACACGCACTTACACACACATTTTTACCACCGTACTTCAGTGAACATATTCCAATATCATAGACTCTTAGTCTTTAGTTAAGTGGCTAAAATCTGTATTTATTCATTTTTTATTTTTTTTTACTCTCCCACACCAAAGCCCAGAGAGACAATCAGTGATTTTAACATCACACACTCAGGAGTTGTTGATCCACTGCTGCCTCCATCACTAAGTTCACATGTCTTATTTAGTCAAATTTCGGCTTTAAAAATCCTGCATTCAAATTTATCTCAGTGACACAAAGTGACCACACGAGGCAGCAGTAGCACTCTCTTCATTAAACCTGAGTCAATACACTGAATACACTGAAAGTGAGTGTGAACAGTGATTTACACCAACAACTCACTCGATATATAATATCTCTGAATGCTGAATGTCCCCAGACACCTGTGTGCGTGTGTGCGTGTGCGCGCGTGTGCGCGCGTGTGTGTGTGTGTGCGTGCGCTGCAGTACTAACACAGGTCTAATGGAGGCCGATGGGAGCCGCAGTGTTCCTGCTGAAAATGATTTAATTACATTTGCAAAAGTGGATGAGTCTGGAGGGAGAGTTTGCTGCGTCAGGGCTTTGGCACACACACACACACACACACACACACACACACACACACACACACACACACACACACACACACGGCTCTAAAACAGTCTTTCAATTAGTCTGATTGGTCACTCCTGTCCAAGGTCTGGAGGCTGACTTGTTTTATTTCTTCCCTCTTTTCTTTCTTTCTTTTTCATGATCTCACCTCTCTCCCTCTTCTTTTCATCCTCATCCCGTCTTCTTCTGTTAAAAAAAAAACAGAGGACGTGGGAGTGTCTCCATGCGTCACGACTCTGTTTATGCAACAAATATGGATTTTTCTGCTACTTTTTTCTTATAAAATCATCCTTAATTAAAGGTACAGTGTGTAAATTTAAGCCGGGTTTTTCAGAAGAAAAGCAAGAAAAAGGTCATCAGAGATACTTTAGACCATGATGTCGAGAATCTAAGGGCAGATCTCCTGTCAGCAGACACAGATATTATAATAATAGTACTATAAACTGTTGTCTGTGTGTAATGTGTGTGTGTGTGTGTTCCTGCAGGTTCTGGGATTACAGTCAGAACCAGCAGCCTCTTCTGGACACGTTAGAACATCACACAGAGTTCGTCTGTGGATTAGACTTCAGCCTGCACGTCCCCAACCAGGTAACACACACACACACATACACACACACACATACACACACATAATTTACTTTACTAAAGGAATAGTTCAGGTGTTCTCCCACACCAAATCCCATAGAGAAAAGTCTGTCTCACAGTGAGATAAAGACGTGTCCTTAAAGACAATCGTAGACTTAACCTGACGTAGATTTGATTTGCTGAGTTTTTTATTAAGTGGATAAATGAATAATCGTCGTCAATACAAAACCCCATAGAGAAAATCAGTGATTTTAACATCACACACACGGGAGTTGATCCACTGCTGCCACCATCACTAAGTTCACATGTATTATTTTATGAATTCGGCTTTTGAAATCCTTCGTTCAGATTTCCCTCAGTGACAAAAAGTGACCACACGAGGCAGCAGAGGACCAGCAGCTCCTGTGTCCCCGCCAGCTAAAATCACAGATTTTCTCTATGGGCTTTGGTGTGGGAGAGTGAGTGGTTTACAAACTTAAGATAAAGACGTGAACATATTTTTAAGATTTGTCCAAAAAGATTTTATCTTTTCGGACTGGGATGTTCCCAGTTTTTGGGAACATCCACCCTCCTCCTGCTCTCTCTCTCTCCCCCACTCTCTCTCTCTCTCTAACGCGGTGCTGTCAACGATCTGTGTCGGAGTGAAGAAGTGAGGAAGTGAAAAGGCCGTTCTCGTCTGAGCCCGTTTTCCCTGCGTCTTTCAGACACTCGGTGTCTCTCTGTAACGCGGGAGACGAGCGCTGACGTGACGTCCAGCAGGGGTCACTGCGTGTCCCACACGTGTTGTCATCAGGTCACATCATTTTCAGCTTTGTTTGCTGTAACTTTCACATTATTTTTTAAACACCTCGGGTGTTTGTGTTTTGTTTTCTTTCGTTTATGTTAATGTTGTTTTTTTTTCTTCTGCTTAACAGAAGATGGAGTGCACGTTTGAGTCCATTAACTGTGGCCGCTGTAAACACCGTTAGCTCTCAGATGAATGTTTTAGTGTCGCCCGCAGCGTTTTACAGCAGGCAGACTCAGAATCAACTGATCGCCGCAGACGAGTTAAAGTGTTTAAAACAGAGGGCAAGTTTTCTGTGTCGCGTCCGGGGTAAAAAAAAATGACAGAAACTTTCAACGGGAACAAACTGTAATTTTTTTTTAAATGTTCAGGCAACTTCAATATCGTGACCTAAATATCTTGATAATATCGTATCATGACCTAAATATTGTAATAATATTGTTGGGATTAGGGGCGTGATTGGTTATGAATTTAGAATATTAATAATTAATTAATTATGGAATAATTAATTTCTTATAAAAAAGTTGAGTAAAACTCAAATCGGGGCACCACTCCTCTCAAACAGAGGAGAACAATCGGTTCTGAATGAACCATTAATTCATAACCTCCAAAAACAGTCTCATAAATTAAGCCGACTACCAATTTGGATTATGATTAATAATTAACTTAATAATTGATAAATCACAATACTACATCAATAGTTAGGTGAATTGAAGGATTGGAGTTCTACAGGGAAGAGGTTGGCAATATACACACTTGTGCAATATTAATCAGACCAGACTGTATATATTATAAAACATTTATTAAAAAGACATCAAAGATTTGAACAAGAATATCTACTAAATGTAACTATATACAGTGTGTGTGTGTGTGAAAGAGAGAGAGTCTGTGTGTGTGCAGGTCAAATGGTCAAGTCAGATAGAGTTAGACTACAACTCAAGATGGCGGTTGACAAAGAAACTACAAGATGGCGGAATCAAAGATGGCTTCTTGACCGCATGGCTGCTGTGTTTCTTGGTTAACTACTTTTGTAAAGTGAGATGTCAGGTTAGATGAGAGGTTAGAAGCATGCACATCTAGAGCTGAAAGCTAAGGAGCATGGACATCACTAACATCATATTAACCTAAATCTAGACATTACAACAAAACTTTGTGTGAGCAAGTAAGCTCGGTACAACATTTCATCTATGCTTAGCCAAGTAGTGTAATGCTATGCTAGGCCCAGTTACGTTACCAAGTCCTTAAAAGATGCAAAAGTGTCTTTTTGAGGTGCTGTCTGTTGGTCCAGGAACAGTAGATGGTTGACTGTGTTTCTGGTGTCTGTGGCTCAGGTTCCTCCTCACAAGTTAGCTAGTTGGAGCTAACTTGGTTCTGGATCCTTGGTTGATCCTTAGGCAGGCTCTGGTGTCGCTGCCTCTGATGGGAGGATAGCAGGCTGCTGTGAGCGGGCCTGCTCGAAGATCAGCAGAGAGGGTCTCTTACTGCTGGAAGCTTGTTAAGCTCTGTGCTGAAGGGTCTTCAGTCGAAGAGCTGACGTCTGTGTCCTTCCTGCACCCCAAAAGGGCAGGGGAGAGCAGAGGAGCCTGTGTCCTCCGGTGAGGTGGAGAAGAGAAGAGCGAAGAGAAGAGAAAGAAGGCGGGGAGACCTGGCTTTTGTATTGCCTGTTACATGGGGTCACATGTCACAAAGTGACCACTGAGGTGGGTTTCCCACTGATGTGTGGAAGATAAGGGATCTTTATTGACTGAGTTTTATGACACTCTTTGTCTTTGAGCAAGGGGCCATGTGTTCTCCATCCAAGATGCATGTGACTCCATCTTGAATGAGCTGATCCCCAACAATATTGTATTGTGACTTAAATTTTGTGATTGTATCATGTTGTGACTTAAATGGCGTGATAATGTCGCGTTGTGACTTAAATATCGCGATAATGTCATATCGTGACTTAAATATTGTGATAATGTCGTATCGTGACTTAAATATCTTGATAATATCGTATTTTGACCTAAATATTGTAATAATATTGTATCGTGACTTAACTTTTGCAATTTAAATATGGTGACTTTATTGTATCGTGACTTAAACATTGTGATCATATTGTGACTTAAATATCCTGATCATATCATGACTTAAATATTGTGATAATGTCGTATCGTGACTTAAATATCGTGATAATGTCGCGTTGTGACTTAAATATTGTGATAATGTTGTATCGTGACTTAATTATCGTGATGATGTCGTATCATGACTTAAATATCGCGATAATGTTATATCGTGACTTAAATATCGCGATAATGTATTGTGACTTAAATATCGTGATAATTTTGTATACATTGACTTAAATATACATTGATAATGTTGTATAAATGTGGCTTAAATATACATTGATGATGTTAGCGTTGTGACTTGAAGATATGGAAGTGATAATGTGGTATAAAGTGACTTAAATATAAGTGATGATATTGTACTTAAATATGCGTGACAATGTAAGTATAAATTTGAAGGCTTAAATTTGTAATAATGTCGCTAATAAATGACTTAAATATTATGATAATGTTGCGTTGTGACTTAAATATTGCGATATTGTCATATTGTGACTTAAATATCATGATAATGTTGCGTTGTGACTTAAATATCGCGATAATGTTGTATCGTAACTTAAATATCGTGATAATGTCGCGTTGTGACTTGAATATCGTGATAATGTCATATCGTGACTTAAATATCGCGATAATGTCATATCGTGACTTAAATATCATGAAAATGTTGCGTTGCGACTTGAATATCGCGATAATGTCATATCGTGACTTAAATATGGCGAGTATGGTGATTCATGTTAACTTCTGAAAGTCATTTCATCTTCAAATGTTTGCCAAATTAAAACGATTTCACCGAAGCTTTAAGTGAAAGTTCATGTTGTCACACGTGTGGGCGTGACCTCCGTCACCATGACACCGGCTCATGTCAACATGTCAGGTTTCGCTCCGAGCCAAAAATAGTTGAGTGGAAAATGTGATGAAGTGAGATGAGGATGAGGAGGAGGAGGAGGAGGAGGAGGAAACTCGCTACGTGACGACGACTCGCAGGCGATGAACGTTCAGCGGCCAATCACAGAGTCTGAGCTGCTGTCAGTCTGACAGATGAGACAAGATTGTTTTTTATTGTCTCAGCACACACACGTACACACGCACATGCACACACGCACACACAGGCATGTGAAAAATAATAAGCTGCTTTGTGTGTGTGTGTTATTTTACAGCCTGTTCCCTGTAATGACTTGTGATAACAACACAACTGACAATACAACTCATTACTGCTGCACACACACACACACACACGCGCACGCAGCAGCTCTCCCCTCTCTTTTTCAGTTGCATATTTTATTGTGCGACTCTGACGTTGTACGTTTTTAAATAAAGTCGAATCATTATTTGATGACTTGAGGTGCGTTAAAGGTCTAATATGCAACTTTCAGGTCTTTTATGTTTCTGTAAAAAAACAACACTTTGATTTCAAAAGTCATTTTTCTCCTTTCATTAATGAACAAATATCAGAGAAGCTAATGATGCTAAAAGACAAACACTAATGATGTATGCTAATGACGCTGAAGAAGTGTGCATGTTTGTGCGTGCGTGTGTGCGTCCACAGTTTTGTCCCAAACACTACACTTCCTGTTTCAAAATAAAAGCACTCTAGTACTTGTGAGCCCTAGATACGCTTATTTTTATTTTGAAATGTTTTCAGCTTCGACACGCACGCACACACACGCACGCACACACACGCACACATACACACTGTTACACACACACCCACACACACACGTACAGAGCCCTGCAGTGGTGTAAAGAGGGTGATCCATCAGACACATGTGGTTACACTTGGATAAGAACAGAAACCTCAGCACGTGTGTGTGTGTCACTGTGTGTGTGTGTGTGTGTAACTTTACGTCGTAAAAACACTTTGATGTGGAAGTTTTTTCTTTTTTTCTTCAGTTTACCTGAACTAATGACTTGTTAGTGGACTAAATGTCCTGGAGCTGTGGCTGTGCGCGGTTACCATGACAACAGGACAGCGATAACAAATGCAGAGGTGTTTTCTCATCATCAGCTTCAGGCTCTCATTCTTTTAATTATTCTTTCTTCTTCTTTTCTGTTTTTCTTTCAATTTAAAAGACGTCGTCAGACTTTGAACTTTCTCTTACTTAGCTTCCCTTTAGTCCTGAGGCCTTTTCACACTTGTTTTGACAGTGAGCCATTCCACAACAGCAGTTGACACTTTCTCATTGTAATGCAACCTAAACTCGACTCTGTCACGTAAATTGCACAGGCCTGTGCTTGTTAGGGTCGGTGCAGACTGACTGAGGGAGTGGTTCATTAAAATCCAAATTATAGTGACGGTGGTGGACAGTTCACTGTTTTTATTTTAACTGAGGATACTTCTGCTTGTGTTTGTGTGGTGTGTTTTTGTTATGTGTAATTTATAATGCAAGGTTTAATGCACTTTATCTTTTTTAATTATTCTTCAACATCCTGGATTATGCTGTGAAGCACTTGCATCCTGTTTCCTTGTGAGAATAGTTTTGTTTTGATGGTAATTAACAATAAGAAAGCCAAAACATAATTTAGTATCTGCTTTTTTTTTTTTCCAGGTGTCAAATTGCTGTGTCATCGGAGGGAGGCAAGAGCATTTCCATAGATGAGAAGAACCTGATTAATGCTCAGCGGGAGAAGCGTCCAGCTCCTCCGCCTCCAGGAAGGAATATAGTTGAGAGTCGGAGGGAGCAGGATGTAGCTTTGCAGCATCTGGCACAAAATAACAAGCAGAGTAATGACAAAGATGTCAAGACTGCCAGTGTTCTCCCTCAGCGTTCGGTACAATTGATCGCTCCTCTGAGTCAGTCTCGCACGGACGCAAAGACCACTCAGAACTTAATACAAAGTAGCCCCACCAAAGGAACTGAAAGTGCTGGTAAACACGGTAAGCGCCTTGCACCGTCTCGACCTCGTTCTGCAGAGGAAGAGTCATCGACTGAATCCAAAAGAGTCTCGTCTTCTCGTGGCAACATTTCCCAGGGAGGTGGCTCACAGACAAAACGAGTGCCTGTCGCCTGTGGCTTGAATCCATTTGAAGATGATGACGATGAGGTCACACTTCGAGATGATACACCAACCCCTGGTGACACAAGATCAACACAGCGGCCCCCACCTGTGTCCCGCGCTACTGATGAATCCAAAGTGAAATCTTCAAAAGTGACCCATGCTCCTCCCCCTCCGCCGACCATTTCAAGCACTTTAATTCATCCAAACACTGACAGTTGCCATGCTATGGATACTACAGTTGTGCCTGCACCCGATAAAGGTGCAAACCAAGCATGTGGCCCACAGCCAGAGGCCACACTCTCCGTTCAGAACACTTCACTGAAAGAGCCTTCTAGATCACAGAGCACTGCAGAGGTAACGGGAGTGAAGAAGGAAGCCCCTCCTACAAGTTCACGCAGGTGAGGCAGTTCAGTTCCTCGACAGAAAGGCAAACGGATAGTGCAACCAGCGCCGTCTTAAATTATAGATTACACACGTCTAGCTGCAGATTTTGTGGTGTGCTGTTATCATGCTGCACACAGTCTGCAATGATATTATGCACATTATGTTTTGTTTTCAGATTTGAAAACAACCTATGAGTAGCTCATTTCCTTTCACTCTCATCAAGGCAGTGCTTTTATTCTTCTCTGTGTTTGCAGGCTTCTACCTGTAAGGCCACTTAATCCTCTGGAACAAAAGTCTGTCTCCACCGCTCCAGGGGGTAAAAGTCACGAATCCGTTGGAATCTTTAGTGATGTTCAAGAGAAAACAAAGGTGTGTGTGTGTGTGTGTTTGTATATACATTACTGTCGTCTTAATCACACTTAAAGCACTTGTGTGTAACTTTTTAATGAATGAGGAGAGGGATAGAATGAGTGATGCACGATTTTATGTCACGAGTAAACAGGCAAAGCAGAAGAAGCGCACAGCGCGAGTAAAGCGAGCTGTGTTCATTGTGACACTATGACAGAAAACACCAAGAAGCATTCTGCTGCTAAAAAATAAAACACGGTAGTTCCGTGGGACGTCATAATTATAGTTTTTTTTCAAAATCACAACTTTAGTTTCTGGAGAATGGGATTATCTAATGTCTGTGTATGTTGTATATATGTGACCTGGAAGTGTTTTTGGGGAGTTCACTGGGAGCGATGGAGGCTCTCAGAGTAACTACTTGTAATTGTTAATACTTGTTCATGTAATTCAAATGGGATCAACGTGTTTATTTACTACACTGTTCCAACAGATAACGGCAGATTCGGGGCTTAAAGGGCCATATTCCCAGCTAACTCGAGAGGAACTTGTGTCCCTGCTGCAGAAACAGGAGAACCAGATGTCTGAGAGAGACAAAAAGATATCAGAGCTGGAACAATACATTGACAAATTGCTTGTACGTGTCATAGAAGAACAACCAAGCATCCTGATGTCCATGAACTCACTGAAGTAGGCTGTCTATGCTGATTCACAGCTCACACTTCTATTTCTGCTCCACCCAGTTAGTGAATAATTGAATAATCACAGTTCCAAAATTAGAACTTCACTGTAAAGCACTTGAGATGTTTTGAAAGATGTTGATGATTTTGAAATGTTTCTATGTGCTTGACTGACTTTGAAACTAATGAATTGTTTTTTAATAATTTTCATGTTGAGCACAAAATGATGTGTAAAAATAATCACTGATATGTTGGCTTGCTGTTTTTGTGTAAAGAGCCTTACTTTGCTGTAAAATAATCTTACTGCTCTTGTACTACTAAAGGTTTACATGATGCTAACCTAAAAAGCACTTTTAAAAAGCCTATAAAATGGTGTATTCTGAATTGGTCTTCTGCACTGAGGTTACTGCTATATGGAATTAAATATGCAAAATTAAATAAAATCAATGAAGAAAAGATAATAATAAAAAAATGAATGACTATTTTTTTTCAGGACAATCTAGATGTGTATCAGTGATGCATTTTTACTGAAAGGAGGACTAAATTATTAGTTTTTAGTAGTTCCAATACAATGTACCACACTGACTCCTTATTAATTGAATTTGAGATATGAGTTCTTCTGGCATTTTATGTGAATCAAATCCTGCTTTTTTCACTTGCACCTGCTACATTTCACCCATGTTTATTGACACAGGCCTATTTAAATAAGATAGGGGACACAAAAGAGGTGTATCCTGTTGGTGTTGGGTGAAAATAATACAATTAAATGTCGAAAAATAATTACATAAATTAATAAATAGAGGAATATCAGTATTTTAAAGAAATATTAGCACCAAAAAATATGTCAATGAGTTTGAGTTCATTGGATCACATGGAAGCTATTGAAAAATAGTGTTATTAATGTTCATATAGAATATAAAATGCAAAAGAAAATCTAATAATATAAGGAGATATGTCTTATTGATCCAATAATATGTGGCATTGCTTTGAGTCAGTGGGTCACATGACATGAAAGCTTAAGAAGTTAATGCAATTCTCCTCCTGTGGTGACATTCCCAACTGCATTAAGTGGAACCTTAGACGCTCTAAACCTTGTGCCGGCCCGGACACATTTAATTCGCGCACTTCAAACCAGGCGACATAACTGTTTTCATTGCGGTAGTTTCCTGTTGGTGATAACTTAGCTGAGCTAACTCTCGTGGCATCATTTATCAGGTTTGTTTAGAAAATGTCTCGCTCGGCTCTGAGCTGCCCGGGCTGCGGCTCGTCAAACATCATAGACGATGATTTGTATGCGCAGTCACAGCTGGTGTGTGTGGACTGTGGCGCCGTGGTGTCAGAAGGATCACTGGCTGACGAACACGTCGAAGGATCAGGTATGAACAGAACACAAGTGTTAAACAGGTGTCAATGCAACTAACGATTATTTTTTATTATCGATTAATCGAGTACTTGTTTGGACTGTAAAATGTCAGAAAATGTTGACCAGAACCTGGAATTGATAATGTTATCGAATGTCTTGTTTTGTCCACAAACCAAAATGAATCACTTTTGTCTTTGTTATATGAAGCAAAGACACCAGAAGATATTAACATTTAAGAAGCTGTAAAGATCAGAAAACTTGTTTTAATTATTGAAAAAACATAATTCCTAAATATCTACACTTTTGTTTTGGAATTATGTGTCATCTAAATGAAGTTATTGCAATATCAGATTATGGTGATATCATTTTCACAAAAAGGTGGACTTTTTCTGAACAGACTCAGTGCTCAGTGGCTCCCAGGTCATCTGAGTTTGAGACCTCAGGTGTAAATGCTCTTAAAAGCACAACATCTAATTTGTGAAACTGCTATATTTTTGGAAAACAAGTGGAGATAGAAGAGAGAGACCAGTAGTAGATGTACTGACAATAGGGCTAAATACTTGATTGGCATTTTATTGAAATTGAAACACAGCCTACTGCAATTTTCAAATCGTTGGAGGCGCAATAAAGCCAAAATTGTATTGTCTTGATCTATACACATCATATTCTACAAACTGAAGAGAACATCTATCACACAATAATCATTTTAAATGTGTTTTTTTATTGAAAATGAGAATAATGATGTAAAAATTGCCTTTCTGTCTGATATCACAATTCCTGTCAAAGTTATCACAATTAGATATGTATTCAAAATCGGACAGCCCTAACTGACAATATAATTACTTTAATGTTATAGATTGCAAAATATGGTGGTGGTCATTGTTTATAATAGTAATAACTACCCCCTGCCTCAGTTGAACTTGCAGAGCTTTCTTCAAGGGTGACTCGAGGTCCATATTTCAACTGTTCTCTTTCAACATTAATTTTGGTGTCTCACGACCTCACTCGTGTTTCAGAGAACTGCTGCCTTCTCATCACAGACATAAAAAACGAAACACTGCTATTTTGAGCAGCACTTGGAGAGTCGTGTGGATATGTGGTCTGAATCTGTGTTGTGTGAACTCATTCGACGATGGTTTTCAATGAAACACAGTTGTTTTCATTGTTACATTGCAACTTTACACACCAAACTTAAGGTTATTCAAAATGCCCTCTGAATATATTATTTTTACAGTATCATCAGTGTAATCTTGGCTCATGATCATGTTTGCAGGAAATTAGTTTTCCTGCAGTAGGAAAACCAGGGATCAAAACTGTGCGCCACTTTCCTGTCTGTGCTAATTTGGATTAACACATTTGATCAGGGATATGCACTGTTTATGTTTTGACAGTGTTCTCCTCCAGGAGACAGGACATAATTATCCAAGACCTGCCTTGAGGTTTATATTATTTCTGTGTGTATATATCATTATACTGTGCTGTTTCATATTCCAAACAAATGTACAATAAATTAAATTATCACAGAGGCTGACCAACACCTAGTGAATATGGAAACTTCAAGACCTCTGATGTGGTTTGTGTGGCAACCCTGGGGCAAAAGAAAACTTGAATTGCATCACGTTGTCTGTTCCTGCTTCATAATAATAATAATAATAAATAATAATAATAATAATAATAATAATGATGATGTTCTATGTTGGTGAATGGGATGAGTATTTATTTAATTAACAGCCGTACGACGACAAACTTTGCTTTGCTGTTCTTTGTTTCCTCAGTACTTGCTGTGCACAGTGTGACAGCCTTTCCCAGAAACACTGCATTCTTTTCTGGCTTGTTAAAGACTGTCAAAATATCATACAACAGTAGGAGACGTCTTTGCTTTTTCCACCCACTAGTCCAGAACTTAAACTGATTTAGTTAAATCAGAAACCTGAATGCCTGAAAACCTGAAAATATCAAATGTTTGGAGTTTTCTTTTGAAATAACACTGATAATGAAGAACTCGCCATATTTAGTTCTCGTTACAAGGTTGTGTGGATAAATGTTTTTGAACTGTTTATGTATTGTAGCCTGACAAAAGCTGTTGACAATTCCATTTTTGCCTTTGCTGAATGTTTGTCTTTTCTCAGGCGTTAACTTCGTCCGAGCCACGACTTCAGCCAAAAAGCCGTGTCCAAACCTGATAAAAGGTAAGATCCTCTCACCACGGGGACTTTTGCCTAATAGATACATGGTTAGATACAACTCCTGCCACTGTATCCTTGTATATCTTTGATGAAATGTCTTTACAGGCCTGCAGCGTGTAAAAGTCATTTGTCAGACTCTCAGGGTCCACAGTGGAATTGAGAATCTCTCACAGTCTCATTACCAGCAGGCCTATCAGCATGACAGTTTCATCAATGTGAGCCTCCAAAAGAAAGACGTTCTCGCTGGTTGCTGTGTGCTCGTGAGCTGTCGACTGCTTAACTGGCCCATTACCATGGGAACCATCGGCTGCCTGGTGGATGCTGATCTGGAGATGGTGGGAGCCGTTTATAGAGAGATGGTCAAGATTCTCAACATTGTGGCTCCAATTATTAGCGTCACAGATGTGATGGAGGCCCACGTTCAGGAGTAAGTGAAGGACAGTCGTCTGAAAGTTGTCGCGATTGTAACCAACGTTCAAAATATTTTCTCATAGGGATGTAAGGAAATGTCCATTTGCTAAAATATTGCGATGTTGTTTGTCCTTGTCATGTTTCATCAGTTCTTTGTAAATATTCTCGACAGCAGTTTGTGTTGAAATGAAGCCTCTGATAAAAAAGAAATCCCAACATTATACCCTTGCTTATAGCATCCAATATATGGTATTGTTACACCTGCATTTGGATATATATTGTATCACCAGATTCTGGCCACTACAAGGAAGTGTTTTTTTTCTTTCCGCAAGGTATAAAATCAGTTCTCTTCATGTTCCTGAGGATCTGGCTGAGAACCCCAAAGACTTGACCAAACGAGCCGTAGCTCTGGTGGAGCTGGCAGCAGACACCTGGATTGTGACTGGCCGGAGGC
>NW_025321026.1:0-19484 GCF_019176455.1 Solea senegalensis | reverse complement strand
CCTCTCAAGCTAAGGTTTGAAAAGTGTGGAGGATCTTTGAAGTGCTATGACCATGAGACAATCAGCCCAGACAGAATATTTGTTTCCGTAAGTGGGCGGTGTCAGCCGAGTGGCTCAAAACTGAGACAACGTGGGCATTGGTGGTTCAGTGGTAGAATTCTCGCCTGCCACGCGGGAGACCCGGGTCCGATTCCCGGCCAATGCAGCTTGCCTTTTCCTACGCTTCTCCCTACATGTCATTGTGGTGTTTTAGTCAGGATGTGCTTCCGACCCTCTATCATTATTTTAATTCTGGAGCGAGCTCAGTTGGAAATTCATTTGGAGGTTCTTCATGAATCTTGTTGTCAGCTTGTTTTAAATGTTCAAATATTTTGTTTTGAACCCAGTGCAAAGCTGGGTGCATTATCTCGTATGGATGTGCGTATTTGGCACAAGAATAGGCCTCGTTAGCGCAGTTGGCAGCGCGTCAGTCTCATAATCTGAAGGTCGTGAGTTCAATCCTCACACGGGGCACTCCTATATTGTTATATTTGCATAAAATCATGGGAGGAAAGTGGCAGACTGAGCCACAGTGTCTGTCAAGTTTCTTCGGTTGTTCGCTACAGCTGCACTTGCTTGGGGTTAGTTGAGGATACTTCAACTTCTCATCCAAGAGGCTTCTTCACTTCGACCCGACAGGTGGGATATTCCAGGTCTTTAGCCCATGTTGGCAAAATACTTGTTGAGAGAGTCACTATGTCAAACAATGCAGGTCGTTCACACCTTAGCCAGTTTAAGCTTGTTGGTTTTACCTGAGTCAAGGTGTGAAAGGCCATGGTTAGGGTCAACGATGATGATAAGCCGGCTGCTATTGTGTGAGTGTTGGAGTTCATCTTTGTTGGACTGTCCATCCTTCTTGGAAGAGAGCTCAGGATAGCATTGTAGGTGGCTGATAGTTGGTGTGTTCGACCACCTCTTCTGTTGAGTGATGGTTTCTCCAGGTCCATGGCGGCTTTCAACAGAACAATCCTGACAGTACAGCTGAAAAGTGGTGACAAACCTGCCTCTCAAGCTAAGATTTGAAAAGTGTGGAGGATCTTTGAAGTGCTATGACCATGAGACAATCAGCCCAGACAGAATATTTGTTTCCTTAAGTGGGCGGTGTCAGCCGAGTGGCTCAAAACTGAGACAACGTGTGCATTGGTGGTTCAGTGGTAGAACCCGCCTGCCACGCGGGAGACCCGGGTCCGATTCCCGGCCAATGCAGCTAAATGTTCAAATATTTTGTTTTGAATCCAGTGCAAAGCTGGCCGGGGCAAGCTGGGCTTTTAGCCCTGTCATGGGTGCGTGCGCATTCTATAGCTCAGGGCAGCATTGTAGGTGGCTGATAGTTGGTGGCTTCGACCACCTCTTCTGTTGAGTGATGGTTTCTCCAGGTCCATGGCGTCTTTCAACAGAACAATCCTGACAGTACAGCTGAAAAGTGGTGCCAAACCTGCCTCTCAAGCTAAGATTTGAAAAGTGTGGAGGATCTTTGAAGTGCTATGACCATGAGACAATCAGCCCAGACAGAATATTTGTTTCCGTAAGTGGGCGGTGTCAGCCGAGTGGCTCAAAACTGAGACAACGTGTGCATTGGTGGTTCAGTGGTAGAATTCTCGCCTGCCACGCGGGAGACCCTGGTCCGATTCCCGGCCAATGCAGCTAAATGGTCAAATATTTTGTTTTGAATCCAGTGCAAAGCTGGCCGGGGCAAGCTGGGCTTTTAGCCCTGTCATGGGTGCGTGCGCATTCTATAGCTCAGGGCAGCATTGTAGGTGGCTGATAGTTGGCGGCTTCACCACCTCCCTCTGCTGAGTGATGGTTTCCAGGTCGGTGACGCATGCCTTCAACAACAATCCTGACAGTACAGCGCGGTGACAAACCCGCCCTCGCCAACTATGAGACAATCAGCCAAGATACAGAATATTTGTTCTCGGTATGGTAAGCCAGCCGAAAGTGGCTAAAACTTCGAGACAACGCGGGCATTGGTGGTTCAGTGGTAGAATTCGCCACGCTGGAGACCCGTCCGGACATTCCGCCACGCAGTTTTTCCTATGCTTCTCCCCACATGTCATTGTGGTGTTTTAGTCAGGATGTGCTTCCGACCCTCTATCATTATTTTAATTCTGGAGCGAGCTAAGTTGGAAATTCATTTGGAGGTTCTTCATGAATCTTGTTGTCAGCTTGTTTTAAATGTTCAAATACTTTGTTTTGAACCCAGTGCAAAGCTGGGTCCATTATCTCGTATGGATGTGCGTATTTAGAACAAGAATAGGCCTCGTTAGCGCAGTTGGCAGCGCGTCAGTCTCATAATCTGAAGGTCGTGAGTTCAATCCTCACACGGGGCACTCCTATATTGTTATATTTGCATAAAATCATGGGAGGAAAGTGGCAGACTGAGCCACAGTGTCTGTAAAGTTTCTTCGGTTGTTCGCTACAGCTGCACTTGCTTGGGGTTAGTTGAGGATACTTCAACTTCTCATCCAAGAGGCTTCTTCACTTCGACTCGACAGGTTGGATATTCCAGGTCTTTAGCCCATGTTGGCAAAATACTTGTTGAGAGAGTCACTATGTCAAACAATGCAGGTCGTTCACACCTTAGCCAGTTTAAGCTTGTTGGTTTTACCTGAGTCAAGGTGTGAAAGGCCATGGTTAGGGGCAACGATGATGATAAGCCGGCTGCTATTGTGTGAGTGTTGGAGTTCATCTTTGTTGGACTGTCCATCCTTCTTGGAAGAGAGCGCAGGATAGCATTGTAGGTGGCTGATAGTTGGTGTGTTCGACCACCTCTTCTGTTGAGTGATGGTTTCTCCAGGTCCATGGCGTCTTTCAACAGAACAATCCTGACAGTACAGCTGAAAAGTGGTGACAAACCTGCCTCTCAAGCTAAGATTTGAAAAGTGGGGAGGATCTTTGAAGTGCTATGACCATGAGACAATCAGCCCAGACAGAATATTTGTTTCCGTAAGTGGGCGGTGTCAGCCGAGTGGCTCAAAACTGAGGCAACGTGGGCATTGGTGGTTCAGTGGTAGAATTCTCGCCTGCCACGCGGGAGACCCGGGTCCGATTCCCGGCCAATGCAGCTAAATGTTCAAATATTTTGTTTTGAATCCAGTGCAAAGCTGGCCGGGGCAAGCTGGGCTTTTAGCCCTGTCATGGGTGCGTGCGCATTCTTTAGCTCAGGGCAGCATTGTAGGTGGCTGATAGTTGGTGGCTTCGACCACCTCTTCTGTTGAGTGATGGTTTCTCCAGGTCCATGGCGTCTTTCAACAGAACAATCCTGACAGTACAGCTGAAAAGTGGTGACAAACCTGCCTCTCAAGCTAAGGTTTGAAAAGTGTGGAGGATCTTTGAAGTGCTATAACCATGAGACAATCAGCCAAGACAGAATATTTGTTTCCGTAAGTGGGCGGTGTCAGCCGAGTGGCTGAAAACTGAGACAACGTGGGCATTGGTGGTTCAGTGGTAGAATTCTCGCCTGCCACGCGGGAGCCCCGGGTCCGATTCCCGGCCAATGCAGTTTTCCTTTTCCTACGCTTCTCCCCACATGTCATTGTGGTGTTTTAGTCAGGATGTGCTTCCGACCCTCTATCATTATTTTAATTCTGGAGCGAGCTAAGTTGGAAATTCATTTGGAGGTTCTTCATGAATCTTGTTGTCAGCTTGTTTTAAATGTTCAAATACTTTGTTTTGAACCCAGTGCAAAGCTGGGTCCATTATCTCGTATGGATGTGCGTATTTGGCACAAGAATAGGCCTCGTTAGCGCAGTTGGCAGCGCGTCAGTCTCATAATCTGAAGGTCGTGAGTTCAATCCTCACACGGGGCACTCCTATATTGTTATATTTGCATAAAATCATGGGAGGAAAGTGGCAGACTGAGCCACAGTGTCTGTCAAGTTTCTTCGGTTGTTCGCTACAGCTGCACTTGCTTGGGGTTAGTTGAGGATACTTCAACTTCTCATCCAAGAGGCTTCTTCACTTCGACTCGACAGGTGGGATATTCCAGGTCTTTAGCCCATGTTGGCAAAATACTTGTTGAGAGAGTCACTATGTCAAACAATGCAGGTCGTTCACACCTTAGCCAGTTTAAGCTTGTTGGTTTTACCTGAGTCAAGGTGTGAAAGGCCATGGTTAGGGTCAACGATGATGATAAGCCGGCTGCTATTGTGTGAGTGTTGGAGTTCATCTTTGTTGGACTGTCCATCCTTCTTGGAAGAGAGAGCTCAGGATAGCATTGTAGGTGGCTGATAGTTGGTGTGTTCGACCACCTCTTCTGTTGAGTGATGGTTTCTCCAGGTCCATGGCGTCTTTCAACAGAACAATCCTGACAGTACAGCTGAAAAGTGGTGACAAACCTGCCTCTCAAGCTAAGATTTGAAAAGTGTGGAGGATCTTTGAAGTGCTATGACCATGAGACAATCAGCCCAGACAGAATATTTGTTTCCTTAAGTGGGCGGTGTCAGCCGAGTGGCTCAAAACTGAGACAACGTGGGCATTGGTGGTTCAGTGGTAGAATTCTCGCCTGCCACGCGGGAGACCCGGGTCCGATTCCCGGCCAATGCAGCTAAATGTTCAAATATTTTGTTTTGAATCCAGTGCAAAGCTGGCCGGGGCAAGCTGGGCTTTTAGCCCTGTCATGGGTGCGTGCGCATTCTATAGCTCAGGGCAGCATTGTAGGTGGCTGATAGTTGGTGGCTTCGACCACCTCCTCTGTTGAGTGATGGTTTCTCCAGGTCCATGGCGTCTTTCAACAGAACAATCCTGACAGTACAGCTGAAAAGTGGTGACAAACCTGCCTCTCAAGCTAAGGTTTGAAAAGTGTGGAGGATCTTTGAAGTGCTATAACCATGAGACAATCAGCCAAGACAGAATATTTGTTTCCGTAAGTGGGCGGTGTCAGCCGAGTGGCTGAAAACTGAGACAACGTGGGCATTGGTGGTTCAGTGGTAGAATTCTCGCCTGCCACGCGGGAGACCCGGGTCCGATTCCCGGCCAATGCAGTTTTCCTTTTCCTACGCTTCTCCCCACATGTCATTGTGGTGTTTTAGTCAGGATGTGCTTCCGACCCTCTATCATTATTTTAATTCTGGAGCGAGCTCAGTTGGAAATTCATTTGGAGGTTCTTCATGAATCTTGTTGTCAGCTTGTTTTAAATGTTCAAATATTTTGTTTTGAACCCAGTGCAAAGCTGGGTCCATTATCTCGTATGGATGTGCGTATTTAGCACAAGAATAGGCCTCGTTAGCGCAGTTGGCAGCGCGTCAGTCTCATAATCTGAAGGTCGTGAGTTCAATCCTCACACGGGGCACTCCTATATTGTTATATTTGCATAAAATCATGGGAGGAAAGTGGCAGACTGAGCCACAGTGTCTGTCAAGTTTCTTCGGTTGTTCGCTACAGCTGCACTTGCTTGGGGTTAGTTGAGGATACTTCAACTTCTCATCCAAGAGGCTTCTTCACTTCGACTCGACAGGTGGGATATTCCAGGTCTTTAGCCCATGTTGGCAAAATACTTGTTGAGAGAGTCACTATGTCAAACAATGCAGGTCGTTCACACCTTAGCCAGTTTAAGCTTGTTGGTTTTACCTGAGTCAAGGTGTGAAAGGCCATGGTTAGGGTCAACGATGATGATAAGCCGGCTGCTATTGTGTGAGTGTTGGAGTTCATCTTTGTTGGACTGTCCATCCTTCTTGGAAGAGAGCTCAGGATAGCATTGTAGGTGGCTGATAGTTGGTGTGTTCGACCACCTCTTCTGTTGAGTGATGGTTTCTCCAGGTCCATGGCGTCTTTCAACAGAACAATCCTGACAGTACAGCTGAAAAGTGGTGACAAACCTGCCTCTCAAGCTAAGATTTGAAAAGTGTGGAGGATCTTTGAAGTGCTATGACCATGAGACAATCAGCCCAGACAGAATATTTGTTTCCGTAAGTGGGCGGTGTCAGCCGAGTGGCTCAAAACTGAGACAACGTGTGCATTGGTGGTTCAGTGGTAGAATTCTCGCCTGCCACGCGGGAGACCCGGGTCCGATTCCCGGCCAATGCAGCTAAATGTTCAAATATTTTGTTTTGAATCCAGTGCAAAGCTGGCCGGGGCAAGCTGGGCTTTTAGCCCTGTCATGGGTGCGTGCGCATTCTATAGCTCAGGGCAGCATTGTAGGTGGCTGATAGTTGGTGGCTTCGACCACCTCCTCTGTTGAGTGATGGTTTCTCCAGGTCCATGGCGTCTTTCAACAGAACAATCCTGACAGTACAGCTGAAAAGTGGTGACAAACCTGCCTCTCAAGCTAAGGTTTGAAAAGTGTGGAGGATCTTTGAAGTGCTATAACCATGAGACAATCAGCCAAGACAGAATATTTGTTTCCGTAAGTGGGCGGTGTCAGCCGAGTGGCTGAAAACTGAGACAACGTGGGCATTGGTGGTTCAGTGGTAGAATTCTCACCTGCCACACGGGAGACCCGGGTCCGATTCCCGGCCAATGCAGTTTTCCTTTTCCTACGCTTCTCCCCACATGTCATTGTGGTGTTTTAGTCAGGATGTGCTTCCGACCCTCTATCATTATTTTAATTCTGGAGCGAGCTCAGTTGGAAATTCATTTGGAGGTTCTTCATGAATCTTGTTGTCAGCTTGTTCTAAATGTTCAAATATTTTGTTTTGAATCCAGTGCGAAGCTGGCCGGGGCAAGCTGGGCTTTTAGCCCTGTCATGGGTGCGTGCGCATTCTATAGCTCAGGGCAGCATTGTAGGTGGCTGATAGTTGGGTCCATTATCTCGTATGGATGTGCGTATTTAGCACAAGAATAGGCCTCGTTAGCGCAGTTGGCAGCGCGTCAGTCTCATAATCTGAAGGTCGTGAGTTCAATCCTCACACGGGGCACTCCTATATTGTTATATTTGCATAAAATCATGGGAGGAAAGTGGCAGACTGAGCCACAGTGTCTGTCAAGTTTCTTCGGTTGTTCGCTACAGCTGCACTTGCTTGGGGTTAGTTGAGGATACTTCAACTTCTCATCCAAGAGGCTTCTTCACTTCGACCTCGACAGGTGGGATATTCCAGGTCTTTAGCCCATGTTGGCAAAATACTTGTTGAGAGAGTCACTATGTCAAACAATGCAGGTCGTTCACACCTTAGCCAGTTTAAGCTTGTTGGTTTTACCTGAGTCAAGGTGTGAAAGGCCATGGTTAGGGTCAACGATGATGATAAGCCGGCTGCTATTGTGTGAGTGTTGGAGTTCATCTTTGTTGGACTGTCCATCCTTCTTGGAAGAGAGCTCAGGATAGCATTGTAGGTGGCTGATAGTTGGTGTGTTCGACCACCTCTTCTGTTGAGTGATGGTTTCTCCAGGTCCATGGCGTCTTTCAACAGAACAATCCTGACAGTACAGCTGAAAAGTGGTGACAAACCTGCCTCTCAAGCTAAGATTTGAAAAGTGTGGAGGATCTTTGAAGTGCTATGACCATGAGACAATCAGCCCAGACAGAATATTTGTTTCCGTAAGTGGGCGGTGTCAGCCGAGTGGCTCAAAACTGAGACAACGTGTGCATTGGTGGTTCAGTGGTAGAATTCTCGCCTGCCACGCGGGAGACCCGGGTCCGATTCCCGGCCAATGCAGCTAAATGGTCAAATATTTTGTTTTGAATCCAGTGCAAAGCTGGCCGGGGCAAGCTGGGCTTTTAGCCCTGTCATGGGTGCGTGCGCATTCTATAGCTCAGGGCAGCATTGTAGGTGGCTGATAGTTGGTGGCTTCGACCACCTCCTCTGTTGAGTGATGGTTTCTCCAGGTCCATGGCGTCTTTCAACAGAACAATCCTGACAGTACAGCTGAAAAGTGGTGACAAACCTGCCTCTCAAGCTAAGGTTTGAAAAGTGTGGAGGATCTTTGAAGTGCTATGACCATGAGACAATCAGCCCAGACAGAATATTTGTTTCCGTAAGTGGGCGGTGTCAGCCGAGTGGCTCAAAACTGAGACAACGTGGGCATTGGTGGTTCAGTGGTAGAATTCTCGCCTGCCACGCGGGACACCCGGGTCCGATTCCCGGCCAATGCAGCTTGCCTTTTCCTACGCTTCTCCCTACATGTCATTGTGGTGTTTTAGTCAGGATGTGCTTCCGACCCTCTATCATTATTTTAATTCTGGAGCGAGCTCAGTTGGAAATTCATTTGGAGGTTCTTCATGAATCTTGTTGTCAGCTTGTTCTAAATGTTCAAATATTTTGTTTTGAATCCAGTGCGAAGCTGGCCGGGGCAAGCTGGGCTTTTAGCCCTGTCATGGGTGCGTGCGCATTCTATAGCTCAGGGCAGCATTGTAGGTGGCTGATAGTTGGTGGCTTCGACCACCTCCTCTGTTGAGTGATGGTTTCTCCAGGTCGATGGCGTCTTTCAACAGAACAATCCTGACAGTACAGCTGAAAAGTGGTGACAAACCTGCCTCTCAAGCTAAGGTTTGAAAAGTGTGGAGGATCTTTGAAGTGCTATGACCATGAGACAATCAGCCCAGACAGAATATTTGTTTCCGTAAGTGGGCGGTGTCAGCCGAGTGGCTCAAAACTGAGACAACGTGGGCATTGGTGGTTCAGTGGTAGAATTCTCGCCTGCCACGCGGGAGACCCGGGTCCGATTCCCGGCCAATGCAGTTTTCCTTTTCCTACGCTTCTCCCCACATGTCATTGTGGTGTTTTAGTCAGGATGTGCTTCCGACCCTCTATCATTATTTTAATTCTGGAGCGAGCTCAGTTGGAAATTCATTTGGAGGTTCTTCATGAATCATGTTGTCAGCTTGTTTTAAATGTTCAAATATTTAGTTTTGAACCCAGTGCAAAGCTGGGTCCATTATCTCGTATGGATGTGCGTATTTAGCACAAGAATAGGCCTCGTTAGCGCAGTTGGCAGCGCGTCAGTCTCATAATCTGAAGGTCGTGAGTTCAATCCTCACACGGGGCACTCCTATATTGTTATATTTGCATAAAATCATGGGAGGAATGTGGCAGACTGAGCCACAGTGTCTGTCAAGTTTCTTCGGTTGTTCGCTACAGCTGCACTTGCTTGGGGTTAGTTGAGGATACTTCAACTTCTCATCCAAGAGGCTTCTTCACTTCGACTCGACAGGTGGGATATTCCAGGTCTTTAGCCCATGTTGGCAAAATACTTGTTGAGAGAGTCACTATGTCAAACAATGCAGGTCGTTCACACCTTAGCCAGTTTAAGCTTGTTGGTTTTACCTGAGTCAAGGTGTGAAAGGCCATGGTTAGGGTCAACGATGATGATAAGCCGGCTGCTATTGTGTGAGTGTTGGAGTTCGTCTTTGTTGGACTGTCCATCCTTCTTGGAAGAGAGCTCAGGATAGCATTGTAGGTGGCTGATAGTTGGTGTGTTCGACCACCTCTTCTGTTGAGTGATGGTTTCTCCAGGTCCATGGCGTCTTTCAACAGAACAATCCTGACAGTACAGCTGAAAAGTGGTGACAAACCTGCCTCTCAAGCTAAGATTTGAAAAGTGTGGAGGATCTTTGAAGTGCTATGACCATGAGACAATCAGCCCAGACAGAATATTTGTTTCCGTAAGTGGGCGGTGTCAGCCGAGTGGCTCAAAACTGAGACAACGTGGGCATTGGTGGTTCAGTGGTAGAATTCTCGCCTGCCACGCGGGAGACCCGGGTCCGATTCCCGGCCAATGCAGCTTGCCTTTTCCTACGCTTCTCCCTACATGTCACTGTGGTGTTTTAGTCAGGATGTGCTTCCGACCCTCTATCATTATTTTAATTCTGGAGCGAGCTCAGTTGGAAATTCATTTGGAGGTTCTTCATGAATCTTGTTGTCAGCTTGTTCTAAATGTTCAAATATTTTGTTTTGAATCCAGTGCGAAGCTGGGTCCATTATCTCCTATGAATGTGCATATTTCTCAGAAGAATGGGCCTCGTTAGCGCAGTTGGCAGTGGGTCAGTCTCACAATCTGAAGGTCGTGAGTTCTAGCCTCACATGGGGCACACCTATTATATTTACATCTTTGCATAAAATCATGGGAGGACAGTGGCCGACGTGCAATTGATTACTCCATGGGGTGAAGTAAAAAGAGAAGTTTGGCAGAAATGTAGCAGGAGGATGAGAGGGGGACAAAAGATGAGCTTTTCACTCAAGACAATTTATCAAATTTCAGGTGTTGGATCACTCCCACAGCAGCACACGTGGGTGTGTGAGGGCGGGTTTGGCAGAGAATGAGATGGATAATTTCTGTCTAGAATCCCGTGTGTGTTTTTGCGTGCACATGCAAGCATGTGTGTTGTGAGCGGAGGCAGGTGGCAGGTGGACAGCTAAGTGTAGTCTTGAGATCCTGGAAGGCGTGTCTCCCGAGACGAACTGCAGGATTATCATTTCACTTCACTGTCAGCAGCATCGCTGACATGCACACCATTACCATCCTCTGCTCATTCTCCAGTCAGAACAAACTAAAATTTAATACGTGTGTGGACTTAGTTATTAGTGTGCATGTTTCCGTGTTCCAATCATAGACTCAATATATATTACAATATAATATATATTGTGACATATTTTATAATACAAAAAAAAACCTGTTTCTAAGTGTCCAAAATGGTGAAAACTGTGTTTTGAAGAACAATTTATGATACAGATTTGTGAATTGACAGAGAAATTACGGTCTTCATATTTGTTTTGAAACTCCAAAGCTGAGTTTTCACAGGGAGTCATTGGGAGGTTTGACCATAAGTCTGCACTTTGAGGTGATTCTAAGTCTAAGTCTAATGAAAACAACACACAGGGTTAGACAACAACCATAGCAACACTTTAAATGTTGATTCCACAAAAATACTACGTCAAAATACTTCAAGTTTTTAAGGTTCAGTCTACCTTAATTGGCAGCAAGGAGCAGGCAAGATCAAAGATTTGCTGCAGAATTTTGTATTTCTGTAGTTTCACCATTAGACATCCCTCATTCTTAAAAACTGGACCTTTAAATCATTACATTACATTTTAGCAGACACTTTTATCCAAAGCATCTTATAAGGGAATTAGGCACAAGCTGCCAGGGGTGGCATTGAACTTGTGACCATGATGTCCCTGCGCACAGGGTACCACTTGTAAACCACTGAGCTTCACCACAGTTTTAGCTCAGCCTTAAGACTAGAAACTTGAGTCACCTTTGGCCAACAGTCCCCTCCTCCCTGCTTCCATCGTCCTTGCCATGCTATGCTAATCATGGCTTCATTAGCCACAAGAGCACTATCAATCTTCCAATTCAAATTTTGTTGAATAAATAACCGCAATAAGTTGAGCTATATTTAGATTCTTGCCTTTTGATGCGGGTACCATCTACCCACACATACATCCTGATGATCTATTGCTTATTGTACAAGAGACCCATTAAATACATCATTATGGAGACAATTGTATACATTAAATCATCCACGATAAAGGCTGGTAAAGAAATGTGTCAAACAGCAGCTGCCCCCTTGATACAACTGTAAATTCATAAAAGTGAAGTGACTGAAGCTAAGCCAATTACTTTAATCAAAAGCTTATGGAAATGCATTGTGCCTGCTGACAGTTACCACTGAGACTAATGCAACACACTCGGCTGTGCAGAACCTGCCTGAGAGGAGGTGATCTCCTGCCTCTTATTCTGCTCTTTCTTTTGTTCATTTGCATACACTGTGCCTGGGAGCATGAGAGACATGAACAGGCCTGTGTCTATAAAGCCACTTGAAGATATTAGGTGCTTAACAAAATGGCCTCATGAAGATTTATTAGCTAAACACAAAACAAAAGGTTTAGGAGAATGAGCAAAAGGTTTTCTGTCGTAGCGGCTTTTAATCCACACAGAACCAGCATTTAGGGAGCCCTAAATCACTATTTTCAGAAAAATTGGTGCAAGAATGAAAAAGAAATCATCAAATCGTCACCCTTGTGCTTGCATGTATACAACCAATATGCCCCATATCATCTTCTCCATTTTTTATGTATTTTGTGGCAGCATTACAGCGCCACATACAGGCCTGGCATATACTGTATACTACAGTGTACAGGTTCTGTTTCTGTTTCTGTGTGGATAAGCCCTTAAGCAGCATGGTAAGTTGTGTGTGAGACAAGAGTGTGTATCTGCACTATATGGATTAAAGTATTTGGATACGCCTGCTAAGTATTGAGGGGGGTGGAGTGGCTCAGTGGTTAACACCGGTACCCCTGTGTGCAGAGACATCATGGTCACTGGTTCAACTCCACCCCTGGCAGGTTCAGTTCCCTTGTAAGGTGCTTTGGATGAAAGTGTCTGCTAAATGACATGTAACGTATTGAATTCAGGCTTTGGGCTAGGCCCTTATCTCCAATGAAGGACCACACTTCAGTATACCAAGACATTTTGGACAATGCTATGCTTCCAACTTTGTAAGAGGGACAAATGGCTGCAGCAAATCAGAGCGGTAGGGTGAAAATCTATCCTGTACCATACTGGGAGCCAATGGAGGGAGGCCAGAATGGGGGAGATGTGCTCACGTATGTGTGTCCTGTGCATTCTGGACAAGCGTAAGGCATGAAAGGGAGGCCAGGCTAACCCCAACATAAAGGGCATTACAATAGTCCAGACAGGTCATGATAAAAGCATGAAAAAGCCTTTCAAAGTCCACACTAGACAGAACCTCAACTGATAAAAACTGTTTTTTAAAGCTTTTGTCCATATAGTGTATGTTAAAGTAAAGAATCAAGATCAAAAAGGTCAAATCAGATGCATTAAATGGGAGAAATAAATGGCGGAAAAGTGGGGCATGAATTAAAGGTTTTCTACAAAAATAAACCTTCTCAGATCCTACACTGGAGTTAAAGTAACAACTGTGCAGTCGTGTTCCATGTGTCAAAAGTGAATACCTGATAAAAAAAAAGAAAACCTGTCTGCTTTCTTGTAGAAAACTGCATTACCTTACAGCAGCCTTTTCTAACAGAAAACTGAGTTGTACTGAATACGACTTTTTTTCAACAGATCAAGGAATTATTGACTAAATTTAATGTGATCCTGGAGGGAAGGAGAGACTGTTGAGCCACCAAATCAGAAACCAGTCGGGTATTTATGTCCATATGTGCAATATTTGTACATATTCCTTTTGTGATGTCTTTATTTACCCCCTGTTTGTTTTGTGTTTGTATTTGTAGTTTGTTCTGCCCTCCTCCTCATTTTTCTAGTCCAGTGTATCGCACACTTGAGTGAGAGGGCCGGATGGTATGGTGCTTCTTTATCTTGTCACTATCAAATAATAAAAAAAAAGATTCAACACAGAGACCAACAGAAACCCCACTTTTAACACACCACCTACTGAACTTCTGCCATCCAACAGATGTATGATGTTGAATCTGCACACACATCAATCACAGAGTCAGCAGCATCACTTGCATTTGATCTGCTCCACTCACTGTAGACTCAAAGAAACTTCAGGACCTGCAGGGCACCTGAACACACACAGGTGTTGTCTTGATCTGCTACTGTGGCTGTGTTTTTTGTATTATATGTCTTTACACATTAAACATATACCCTGAACAAACAAATAAGCACCCTTCATTTTCTCCATATTCATTTACAGGTTCCAACAAATGAACAAAATAAAACCTAAACAAATGTTAAAGCTGTAGTGCGTAACTTTTGGGGATTTTTTTTGTCATCGCTCCCCATGGCTGTCCTGGCAACACATAAATGGGCATGATAGATGTTTAATAGAAAAAGCATACAGATGCACTTAAGTTTAAGTTCAAGTATGCATGAATTTTGACACTATAGATATTGCCCTGATATTAATAAGTCTACAATCACATCATGCCATTTTGTTAGACAATAGTTAAGACAATAGTTTGGTTTTCTTAATGTCATGTGAACACGTTTTTAGTCCAACTAAAATCAAGCTAGTCTTAGTCAGACAAACATACCTGGATAATACGATTCATAGTCCAATTACTCCTGCATGTATACACTTTGTTAGACTGTAGTCAGGCTTGGTGTTGTGCACATGTACCAAAATGTCCTCCCCGTTCTTTGACCCAGAAGCAAAAGGAGACAACGTATAAACTGCAGTACTGTTGCCGGACATATGGCGGTGACTTTCTCCACACAACACAGCAACCACAAGAGCCATGCTCCATCTAATTTGTATCACAATTAACATGTACAGCAGGTAAGAAACATACATCTCCCTGTTCACTGTTTGCTTTTCTAGGAGGTAAAGGTCAACAGGAAACTGAATGAAACAAGAAGTTTGAGACACTGCTTTCAAATAATTACAAATACAAGTCATAAACTGTGGAGTATTTTCTGCTGAAAAGCCTTCAGGCACACAAATATCCAGGCTCTCCACAGCATATCTTTTTGCAGGCAGCACACACTAACAAGAGCCTTTTAGGGTCCAACTGTGCCTCATATGAAGTGCTTGGCGGATCATCTAACATTGTCTGAAACCTCAGTTTCTGGCAGGGCAATAAGGATTTTGCCAAGTTTCATAACTTCCTAAAACAGACAACATGACCGACATGACACATCCACTTCACGTAGCGTCTGGCCTGACATGTAGATGTCTGAGAGGAGGCAGGGTTCTCACTTTTTTCACTCTTCTCGGTCTTCAAGCGTACTGTATATCTCACTTTCCACATGTACAACTGAGAGCAACCAAACCCCATTAATGCTCCAGAAAAGAGACTGTGGAAATGTGTGCCGCTATCATCATGCACAGGATACTGTACGGTTCATTGCAAATGATACAAAATTCCCAGAGCGCGTTAGTGTGGGAAGTGGGAAACAGTCTGGAGCAGAGGGGACTGTAAGACAGCAAGGGAGGCTCTGCTCTCTCTAAAATGAAATAAATGATTGTGATCAACTATGACTAGTTTGTTCAGAACCAGCTGGTTATCACAGATGCATTCCCGCAGCAGCACGGTGCATTAAAACCAGTGGCACGTTGCATAACGTTGCAGCATCTGCTATTAAAAACACAGGATTGTCACAGCAACAAATTGACCGGATGGGTGCTGGATTCAGGCCACACACTGGCACACATGGATAGTACTGTTGCCTCATAGCAAGAAGGTTGCTGGTTTGTGGGCCGGTCCAGGTTTTTCTGTTTATGTTCTCCAGTTTCCTTCCACATGTGCAAAATGAAGATATTTGCACATATGAACAGAACTACGGTCTTATTTTAGCAGAGAGGTCATGGCTGGTGTTGTGTTTCCAAATGTCAGATCTATCATTTACATTATGCATTAAAAACTGTTCATTTAATCATGCAGTATGTTGATAATGCTACTTGATTAATTACTGCATGTTCATTGACTGTTTTTCATTTGGAGTTGTGTGAACTAACATTTCCTGAGACTGTTATTCACAGGTGTCTGCTGGAAATGGCATTGTGTCATCATTTGTATTGATGATCAGCCTTGACCACTGCAGGAGAGAGCCGGTCACAGTCGCCAGTTCACCCTGACAACCAAACTACCTCAAAGAGAGGAGGGATTTCACTAATGAGCGAGGATCCTGACATGCTGAATCAATACAGTTGAAATGTGACAGTCTGCAACCAGGAGGAAGTGGTGCTGTCACCCTTGACATCCAGATTCAGACACATTGCTGAACCCACAAAAAGTAGGATCTCAGGAAGACGCTTCAGATGAATCCAGTCAAGGACCCAGCTTGTGGACAAGGGAGAATGCAAGAAACTGTAGATCAATACAAGGTTTCCATTATGTCAAATTTCAACCCAGTTTTCAAAGACTCAGTCAAAGGAAAGTAATAGAGTATTATAGAGAAATATAGAGCTCTGGTAGCTGACGTCATGTTGCCAGGCAACGAGACTGTGCACGTCACAACAGCATCTTCTGTTTCTGTCATCTTGATTTCAAGTCATCAGGTAAAAAAGCAACATATCTTCACACCCTGTTCACACCTGCTATTAATATCCGTCCTGAGTGATCCGATCTCATGAAGACCGCTCTAGATACAGGTCTGAATACTCCCGGTGCATCCTGAGACTTTAGCTCCACGTTGGTGATAGTTTGAGGACACATTCCTGAGGTGCATGAAAGCGATCCATCTCGTCAGGACATCAGCTCGTCAGCTGATGTCCTCTGATTCGATGCATGTTTAGAGTTATTTTTGCACTAATCAGAACCTAAGAACTCCACTGTTCTGTTGAACAATTCACAATGAATGTTATTTGATCACACTGTGTGTGTGGCTGCAGGTGTGCGTGTTTGATTGAATGGTTTGTATGTATGACTGTGTGTGTGTGTGTGTGTGTGTTTCAGTGAATCCTGGGGGATGACTGGCAGGTTTCAGTACAAGAGGCCAGCCAGATTCTGCCTGGCAGAGGTAGGTGGACCTCCCTTGAGCCGCTCACAGCCCGGCTGCCAGAGGACATTCTTGATTGTTTTTATTAAACCTTTAAAAGGTAGGGAAAAGGAAAGTGGTTGTTTTTTCATGTTGTCTTTGGTTTTGCTGAAATGTGTGTTTTTTTCACTGCTCAAATTTGCCCTCCAGGGTCTTTTGTTCCGTGCAGCTTCTTCCTTTTCGGGAGGATTGCCATTGCAGATCACCTGTCTTTTAATGCCGTATGTGCTTGCTGATGCACCCCTTCCATTTATAACCAAATCATTTAGACCATTAGTCCATTTTCTGGGGGCTCTTCCCTTGAGAGTACCACAGAACAATGGTACATCCACAGTCTATTCTCATTCAAAGCTTGACGCCTTCTTGAGACAAACAGCCACATATAAATCCGCTACGACATCGCGCTTACACTGCTTTTTTGTGAGATTCTGACTCTGCTACCCAGCTCCTCAGCTACAGTTACAGTTTTTTACTGAAGTGAGTCTGCTAGAATACTGCTGACGTCCAAAATGTAAGGACAGACAGACTAGAATATATCTGATCTCAAAAACATGTTGTAGTCAGCATTTCCGTTCTTTTCTTTGTATGATGCAGAAGTTATTGGGGTATTTTTTACTATTCAGTGCTGTTTACCAAATTTAAAATATTCAAACTGTTCGCTCAGTTCGCTCAACATTGCATTTTATAGTGAATATATAGTGAATCAAGTGACTCCATGAGAGAGTTTGCTGTAAAGCATTTTCTTCCTAACTTATTTGTAATGACTTAGATGATGTGGTTTTCAGAAATAATCCGTCTTCATTGCTGCTCACTGGATGTTTTCTCTAGACCAGTGCTAATCAAACTTTTTTCCAGTCATACCCCCTAACCAGCGCAAAGCACTTTTGGCTTTTTTTAAAAACACAGTGCAGTGCCATCAGTGACTGACTGCTGTGACTTTATCTCTCTTGAACAATTTAGAAATAAAGATAACCAAAAACTTCTGTTAAATATACATGAAGATATGTGCATATAAAAATAATTATCAGTTTAAAGTGCCCTTTTCAGATTTAAATAAATATAAAGAGAATAAAGAAATCATGAACTATTTCACCAAAAATCCTCAACTTAATTTTAAATAAAGATTTGCTGACAAAAAAAGACAGAAAAAACAGTGCGAGTTGCAGTTTGTCGATCCGTAAATCTCATTAAAATATGGGATACTAATTACTAATTAAAATATTATAATATAAATGATCCATGCTTCTCAACGAAGGCCCTAAATTGCGACATTGCATGTGCCCGCGAGTCATCCCAAACATCATGTAACACGTATTTCAGTATGGCATATTAAAAAAGAAAACGATAACTCGTTAAAAACTCGTTCAAATGTTTGGATGTTGTTATAATATGAAATAAAAACTTACCTTGAATTCTTTCAACAAATCCGGATGCCGGTCTCGGAGATGCTTCGCTAAATTGGAAGTATTGCCTCCCTCGGTCTGAAGACCACGGCAGCAACGGTCACATATCGGCTTCAGTGGATTGATAATTGATAATCTTTCACATCGGTTTGTTATGACATGGGAGTTCTACTTCTTCGTGACCTCTTCTGAATGCAAGTATTAACTGGAACACTCTGAAGCATATACTGTCCCCGTTAGTTCCAGAAGAGTCACAGCACCAAAACTTCCTCGGTGCCTCAAAATAATAGGCATCGTCTGTGTTTTTTTAATGTTAGAATGGAAAGGTCTCGCAAGTATTGTTTTTTGTGACATCCCTAGACACCACCTACTCCCACATCAAATGGAGAGATAAAGAGTCTATTGAAAGACACACAAACACTCAAATCCACAAAACAAACAACATTCAACTGCAACCTTATAGATTCAGTTCCACCGTTGTTGTCAGTTTGACCTTTAACTTGTTTTACATCAAATGACGACAAAAAGACACAACGGCGGCGTAAAGCGTAAAAACAGACATTAAGCAACCACAAAAAGTTCGACTGAAGTACCTTCATTATACTGTGGTGAGTGTAGAAATAAAGGCTATAAGCTGTCTGTGTGAAATGTATTCTTCTTGCAAGAGGAACAGTCAGAGCATCAAGGCTGTCAGTGTTTGGGTTTTTATCGCCTGGAACAGCCCCCAACATTTCTATGGACAGCAGTGTGTGTGTGTGAACCTGCTGATACCAGGCACAGACACAAAGACAATAGAACCCCGGGAAGGAAAGTTAAGACACACGCTGCTGCAGGTGTGTTTAAACGTTGTCAGTTTATACTAGAAATATTTTCTATTACACTGGTTGCCTCCCTCAGTCCAAAAACATGGCTCCAGTTCCCTCACCCCCCGACCTCGGAGGATAAAGTGGTAGAAAATGAACGCGTGAGTAAGCTTTAAAGGTCCAGTATTAACATTTAGGAGGGTTTATTAGCAGAAGTGGAACATACTTCTGTTTACTTCTGCTGTACATTATGCAAAGCAGTGTGGATCAGTGTGCTCTCTGGAGTGGATCCTTCACTTGTAGACCTCCACAGCTTCACCCTTGATTGGTCAGGCCCCTGTGGCTGCAACTCATGTGTGCGTGCTCTGCCCTTTGCCTGATTGGTTTTGCACCCATGGTTGCCCTCCAATCACTGATCACTGTCAGCCACACACCTGCTCCTAATACTCATTTGTTCGGGCCACTCTTCACTGTGCTGGTTGTTCTGTTATGTTGTGAAAATTCATTCTTTCTACTGATTGAACTTGGTTTTTTGGTTCGTTTTTTAGAGATCTGGTAGTTTTCTCTTACCTTGTTAACCAGTTTCGGCGTGTGTCTTCCGCCCTCCTCAGAGCTGTCCCCTGATGTTAGGTGTCTTATCAGCTGTCAGATTCTCTCCACTATGAAAAAATAAAATCAACACCCCAGTCAGACCATACAAAAAACAACCCAAGGGTCCTTTAATTAACGTTAGCTAGTACATTTATTAAGCATGAATTAACTTATCATGCATTATTTAGCATTAGTTAACATAGTAGGTAATGCAATAATAAGCAGTTAATTAATATTTACTACTCAATTTAATATCAAAGTTAATAAATTATTGTCTGTATTGTATGTAGTAATTATTTACTAATGG
>NW_025321025.1:0-18168 GCF_019176455.1 Solea senegalensis | reverse complement strand
TTTGAGTCTTTTGTCAAAGGCTGATATTTCGACACAGTTATTGCCGTGGTGCAACTGAGATGTGGGTGTGGATACACAAAGATGGATGTACTCATTCAGCACTTTGCCCCACCATTCAATTCAGTGGAAGTGTCCTCGTATGTGTTGCCGCTCTTTGAAGAATATGCTTGTCTGAGCTCTGAGGCTATGCACTGAAGGAACAGGCAGCCAGCAGACAATCACAGAGGAGCTGAGTGTGTCCATTATGGCTGTCAGTTAGCAAGGGCCTTGATTAATTGCACACTGCACAGTGGCAAATTAAGGTAGGTCTCAAGCCCACCCCCCACAATAATTAGGGGAGATTAGATTGCCACAGAGAGGAGGGTGAATACTGGATGCCTGGTGTCACTCAGCTCATCTTAGGTCTCACACTGTGTAGGAAAAGGGCAATAAGTACGTTCAGCAGTTTATAATAGTTTATTAGGTTCCCCATTAACTCGTGTCATCATGTCATGTGGTCTCCCCCAGAAATGACTGAAAATGACTCACAAAGATCCGATCAAACCATTACTGCACTGTTCATCCGTACAGTTCATCATGTACTCCTTCATTGTTTTTCCTGAATAATGACTCGTGCTAATCAGGTGATTTGGTACAGTTCTATTGTATAATGGTCTGTCAATTACAGATATCCTTGAAGACCTCAGGCCGAGTGGCTTCTGCATTACGTACATCCAGTTAAAACGGTCAGGGTCAGCATGTAAACTGCATACTGTGTTGAATGAAGAGGAAGATGAGAGTATCTGAGGAATTTCCTTACTGTAACCAGTAAGTAATATCTGGAATGTATTGATGAATTTAATGTGATTATGTTGTGTATATGGTTGAGAATCACAGTTCAGTGGTTACACATGACCAGCAAATAGCACAGGTCCAGTCTTCTCGGTGCAAACAATGACGGCATGTTAACCTGGAACACACGTTGACTGGGTTTGTTCATGACTCCACCAGATATTGTATTTGGTATGAAGATTGCACCTGTACGTGGTCAGTCATATGATCATGTTTATCAGCCTGTGTTAAAGCGGTAGATGGATGGATGAAAAGATGGATATCTGTCTGGTTTGGAAGCCTCTCTGTAGTTTCAAAATCCAAGCTAAAGAAATTGGCCGTGACTGAAGACGGCAATGATCTTTCTAACCGATTATTAGGTGCCTGCAGCAACAAGGCATACTAGTGAGAACCTAGAGTTCTCACTAGAATGCATTGTGCGGAAGCACCTATTGATATTCCTACGCGTTTATTAGGTGCCTGCAGCCACAAGGCATACTAGTCAGAACCCTAGGGTTCTCACTAGAATGCATTGTGCTGCGAGCACATCTTGTAATCCTACGCGTTTATTCCGTTTCTTCTTCTCGCGCCCCCCCAAAAGTTTGCCGCGCTACTCCTCCCGCAGCTTTGAGAAAACCCCAACACAAGTTATATCAAAACGTGCGGCCTGATCGGGAATCGTGAGCTATGACTTTTCTAAGACTTTCGCGTAACCATGGCGACAAAAATCGCGAAAAACTGCGATTAATTTCCACTCACACAATAATGGGAAACGGCCAAAATTTTGAGAAAAACCAAGCCCACTTCGGAGCATCACAGTATCGTCATACTTTAAAGTAGAAACGTGGTTGGAACTTTAAACGAGTCACAAGACTTGGGACTTTTCTGACCTAAGTCAAAGTTTTGATCCATGTTACGGTTTTTAAACAATCGCAGTTTACGTTTTGTACTTTTTTTTTACGTTTTCAGATTTTATAATGAGTGTGTATTGCGTTGTGTAGGCGGCAGCTAGAGTGTGCCACTCTAGCGAGATCCAGCAAAATAATCACCAAAAATCTCTAAACAAACTCCTCTCCTGCCCACAATTTCCAACCTACACTGATAATTTTTACATCAAAACGTTGCCATGGGCGTCGTCTAACCCTGTGTGTGTTTTCATGTTCATATGACTTGTAGTTTTTCTTAAAATCACCTCAAAGCGCAGACAACTCCGGTCACACTCTCCATTGACTCCCATGTTAAAATGTCTGCTTTTGAGTTCTGGAAAAATCAAGACGAGGGTGATTTTAAAACTGTGATTTCTCTGTCAATTCACGTCCGTTTGTCACCAGTTTAAATGTGGGAGTTGCCGAAAGCCTCCTGACGCTCACAAACCAAAAATTTTATCTCTATCATCAACCGTTCTTGAAATATGACCATTTTAAAACATGCTGTTTTCTCAGCTTTCTCTGCTGGTTTTGGAGAGATAGAGACAAGCGTGTGTTTGCGTGTGTGGGCGTAAGGAGCAGAGGGGACTTTGGGAGGGGCTTGTCAGTCTCTCTGTATTCTTCCACCCAAAACTTTGACGTCTAACTCCTCCCACAGTTTTGAGAAAACCCCCACACATGTTATATCAAAACGTGCGGCTCGACCGGGACTTGTGTGCGATGACTATTTCTAAGCGTTTCAAGTAACCATGGCGGCAAAAATCGCAAAAAACTGCCATATAACTTCCACATACACATGAATGGGAAACAGAGGGGCTTGTGAATCTCTCTCCCCCTCTCTCCTTAAAACTGGGTGACTCCACCAAAAATTACTTCCAAGGTGGATTGGATCCAAATCATATAACTTCCACATGCCGCAAGAACTGCAGGCACCCTCGAAATTTCGGCACGGAATTGCCGATCTAGTTCTGCTTGATATTACGTTTCCTCCCGTTTTTTGCCGCGCTTCTCCTCCCGCAGCTTTGAGAAAACCCCAACACAAGTTATATCAAAACGTGCGCCTTGACCGGGAATCGTGTGCTATGACTTTTCTAAGACTTTCGCGTAACCATGGCGACAGAAATCGCGAAAATGTAAAATAATTTTCACTCATTTCCACTCACACAATAATGGGAAACCGAAAACAACCAAGCCCACTTCGGAGCATCACAGTGTCGTCATACTTTAACGTAGAAACGTGGTTGGAACTTTAAACGAGTCACAAGACTTGGGACTTTTCTGACCTAAGTCAAAGTTTTGATCCATGTTACGGTTTTTAAACAATCGCAGTTTACGTTTTGTACTTTTTTTTTACGTTTTCAGATTTTATAATGAGTGTGTATTGCGTTGTGTAGGCGGCAGCTAGAGTGTGCCACTCTAGCGAGATCCAGCAAAATAATCACCAAAAATCTCTAAACAAACTCCTCTCCTGCCCACAATTTCCAACCTACACTGATAATTTTTACATCAAAACGTTGCCATGGGCGTCGTCTAACCCTGTGTGTGTTTTCATGTTCATATGACTTGTAGTTTTTCTTAAAATCACCTCAAAGCGCAGACAACTCCGGTCACACTCTCCATTGACTCCCATGTTAAAATGTCTGCTTTTGAGTTCTGGAAAAATCAAGACGAGGGTGATTTTAAAACTGTGATTTCTCTGTCAATTCACGTCCGTTTGTCACCAATTTAAATGTGGGAGTTGCCGAAAGCCTCCTGACGCTCACAAACCAAAAATTTTATCTCTATCATCAACCGTTCTTGAAATATGACCATTTTAAAACATGCTGTTTTCTCAGCTTTCTCTGCTGGTTTTGGAGAGATAGAGACAAGCGTGTGTTTGCGTGTGTGTGCGTAAGGAGCAGAGGGGACTTTGGGAGGGGCTTGTCAGTCTCTCTGTATTCTTCCACCCAAAACTTTGACGTCTAACTCCTCCCACAGTTTTGAGAAAACCCCCACACATGTTATATCAAAACGTGCGGCTCGACCGGGACTTGTGTGCGATGACTATTTCTAAGCGTTTCAAGTAACCATGGCGGCAAAAATCGCAAAAAACTGCCATATAACTTCCACATACACATGAATGGGAAACAGAGGGGCTTGTGAATCTCTCTCCCCCTCTCTCCTTAAAACTGGGTGACTCCACCAAAAAGTACTTCCAAGGTGGATTGGATCCAAATCATATAACTTCCACATGCCGCAAGAACTGCAGGCACCCTCGAAATTTCGGCACGGAATTGCCGATCTAGTTCTGCTTGATATTACGTTTCCTCCCGTTTTTTGCCGCGCTTCTCCTCCCGCAGCTTTGAGAAAACCCCAACACAAGTTATATCAAAACGTGCGCCTTGACCGGGAATCGTGTGCTATGATTTTTCTAAGACTTTCGCGTAACCATGGCGACAGAAATCGCGAAAATGTAAAATAATTTTCACTCATTTCCACTCACACAATAATGGGAAACCGAAAACAACCAAGCCCACTTCGGAGCATCACAGTGTCGTCATACTTTAACGTAGAAACGTGGTTGGAACTTTAAACGAGTCACAAGACTTGGGACTTTTCTGACCTAAGTCAAAGTTTTGATCCATGTTACGGTTTTTAAACAATCGCAGTTTACGTTTTGTACTTTTTTTTTACGTTTTCAGATTTTATAATGAGTGTGTATTGCGTTGTGTAGGCGGCAGCTAGAGTGTGCCACTCTAGCGAGATCCAGCAAAATAATCACCAAAAATCTCTAAACAAACTCCTCTCCTGCCCACAATTTCCAACCTACACTGATAATTTTTACATCAAAACGTTGCCATGGGCGTCGTCTAACCCTGTGTGTGTTTTCATGTTCATATGACTTGTAGTTTTTCTTAAAATCACCTCAAAGCGCAGACAACTCCGGTCACACTCTCCATTGACTCCCATGTTAAAATGTCTGCTTTTGAGTTCTGGAAAAATCAAGACGAGGGTGATTTTAAAACTGTGATTTCTCTGTCAATTCACGTCCGTTTGTCACCAATTTAAATGTGGGAGTTGCCGAAAGCCTCCTGACGCTCACAAACCAAAAATTTTATCTCTATCATCAACCGTTCTTGAAATATGACCATTTTAAAACATGCTGTTTTCTCAGCTTTCTCTGCTGGTTTTGGAGAGATAGAGACAAGCGTGTGTTTGCGTGTGTGTGCGTAAGGAGCAGAGGGGACTTTGGGAGGGGCTTGTCAGTCTCTCTGTATTCTTCCACCCAAAACTTTGAAGTCTAACTCCTCCCACAGTTTTGAGAAAACCCCCACACATGTTATATCAAAACGTGCGGCTCGACCGGGACTTGTGTGCGATGACTATTTCTAAGCGTTTCAAGTAACCATGGCGGCAAAAATCGCAAAAAACTGCCATATAACTTCCACATACACATGAATGGGAAACAGAGGGGCTTGTGAATCTCTCTCCCCCTCTCTCCTTAAAACTGGGTGACTCCACCAAAAATTACTTCCAAGGTGGATTGGATCCAAATCATATAACTTCCACATGCCGCAAGAACTGCAGGCACCCTCGAAATTTCGGCACGGAATTGCCGATCTAGTTATTCCTCATCCTCCCGTTTTTTGCCGCGCTTCTCCTCCCGCAGCTTTGAGAAAACCCCAACACAAGTTATATCAAAACGTGCGCCTTGACCGGGAATCGTGTGCTATGACTTTTCTAAGACTTTCGCGTAACCATGGCGACAGAAATCGCGAAAATGTAAAATAATTTTCACTCATTTCCACTCACACAATAATGGGAAACCGAAAACAACCAAGCCCACTTCGGAGCATCACAGTGTCGTCATACTTTAACGTAGAAACGTGGTTGGAACTTTAAACGAGTCACAAGACTTGGGACTTTTCTGACCTAAGTCAAAGTTTTGATCCATGTTACGGTTTTTAAACAATCGCAGTTTACGTTTTGTACTTTTTTTTTACGTTTTCAGATTTTATAATGAGTGTGTATTGCGTTGTGTAGGCGGCAGCTAGAGTGTGCCACTCTAGCGAGATCCAGCAAAATAATCACCAAAAATCTCTAAACAAACTCCTCTCCTGCCCACAATTTCCAACCTACACTGATAATTTTTACATCAAAACGTTGCCATGGGCGTCGTCTAACCCTGTGTGTGTTTTCATGTTCATATGACTTGTAGTTTTTCTTAAAATCACCTCAAAGCGCAGACAACTCCGGTCACACTCTCCATTGACTCCCATGTTAAAATGTCTGCTTTTGAGTTCTGGAAAAATCAAGACGAGGGTGATTTTAAAACTGTGATTTCTCTGTCAATTCACGTCCGTTTGTCACCAATTTAAATGTGGGAGTTGCCGAAAGCCTCCTGACGCTCACAAACCAAAAATTTTATCTCTATCATCAACCGTTCTTGAAATATGACCATTTTAAAACATGCTGTTTTCTCAGCTTTCTCTGCTGGTTTTGGAGAGATAGAGACAAGCGTGTGTTTGCGTGTGTGTGCGTAAGGAGCAGAGGGGACTTTGGGAGGGGCTTGTCAGTCTCTCTGTATTCTTCCACCCAAAACTTTGAAGTCTAACTCCTCCCACAGTTTTGAGAAAACCCCCACACATGTTATATCAAAACGTGCGGCTCGACCGGGACTTGTGTGCGATGACTATTTCTAAGCGTTTCAAGTAACCATGGCGACAAAAATCGCAAAAAACTGCCATATAACTTCCACATACACATGAATGGGACACAGAGGGGCTTGTGAATCTCTCTCCCCCTCTCTCCTTTAAAACTTGGTCTTTTAAAGGGTGACTCCACCAAAATGTCCACGTACTTCCAAGTTGGATTGGATCCAAATCATATAACTTCCACATGCCGCAAGAACTGCAGGCACCCTCGAAATTTCGGCACGGAATTGCCGATCTAGTTCCGCTTGATATTCTCGCGCCCCGCCAAAAGTTTGCCGCGCTTCTCCTCCTGCAGTTTTGAGAAACCCCCAACACAAGTTATATCAAAACGTGCGCCTTGACCGGGAATCGTGTGCTATGACTTTTCTAAGACTTTCGCGTAACCATGGCGACAGAAATCGCGAAAATGTAAAATAATTTCCACTCACACAATAATGGGAAACCGAAAAAAACAAGCCCACTTTGGAGCATCACAGTGTCGTCATACTTTAACGTAGAAACGTGGTTGGAACTTTAAACGGGTCACAAGACTTGGGACTTTTCTGACCTAAGTCAAAGTTTTGATACATGTTACGGTTTTTAAACAATCGCAGTTTACGTTTTGTACTTTTTTTCGACGCTTTCTGATTTTATAATGATTGTGTGAGTGGTTTGTGAAGTGTGTGGGCGGATTGCTAGAGTGGCCCACTCTAGCGAGATCCAGCAAAATAATCACCAAAAATCTCTAAACAAACTCCTCTCCTGCCCACAATTTCCAACCTACACTGATAATTTTTACATCAAAACGTTGCCATGGGCGTCGTCTAACCCTGTGTGTGTTTTCATGTTCATATGACTTGTAGTTTTTCTTAAAATCACCTCAAAGCGCAGACAACTCCGGTCACACTCTCCATTGACTCCCATGTTAAAATGTCTGCTTTTGAGTTCTGGAAAAATCAAGACGAGGGTGATTTTAAAACTGTGATTTCTCTGTCAATTCACGTCCGTTTGTCACCAATTTAAATGTGGGAGTTGCCGAAAGCCTCCTGACGCTCACAAACCAAAAATTTTATCTCTATCATCAACCGTTCTTGAAATATGACAATTTTAAAACATGCTGTTTTCTCAGCTTTCTCTGCTGGTTTTGGAGAGATAGAGACAAGCGTGTGTTTGCGTGTGTGTGCGTAAGGAGCAGAGGGGACTTTGGGAGGGGCTTGTCAGTCTCTCTGTATTCTTCCACCCAAAACTTTGACGTCTAACTCCTCCCACAGTTTTGAGAAAACCCCCACACATGTTATATCAAAACGTGCGGCTCGACCGGGACTTGTGTGCGATGACTATTTCTAAGCGTTTCAAGTAACCATGGCCCCAAAAATCGCAAAAAACGGCCATATAACTTCTCTCTCTCTCCCGCTCTCCTTTAAAACTTGGTATTTTAAAGGGTGACTCCACCAAAATGTCCACGTACTTCCAAGGTGGATTGGATCCAAATCTCCGGCCATATAACTTCCACATACACATGAATGGGAAACAGAGGGGCTTGTGAATCTCTCTCCCCCTCTCTCCTTTAAAACTTGGTCTTTTAAAGGGTGACTCCACCAAAAAGTACTTCCAAGGTGGATTGGATCCAAATCATATAACTTCCACATGCCGCAAGAACTGCAGGCACCCTCGAAATTTCGGCACGGAATTGCCGATCTAGTTAGGTGCCTGCAGCCACAAGGCATACTAGTCAGAACCCTAGGGTTCTCACTAGAATGCATTGTGCTGCGAGCACATCTTGTAATCCTACGCGTTTATTAGGTGCCTGCAGCCACAAGGCATACTAGTCAGAACCCTAGGGTTCTCACTAGAATGCATTGTGCTGCGAGCACATCTTGTTATTCCAACGGCGTTTATTAGGTGCCTGCAGCCACAAGGCATACTAGTCAGAACTCCCTAGAGTTCTCACTAGAATGCATTGTGCTGCGAGCACATCTTGTAATCCTACGCGTTTATTCTTCTGGATATTCCTCATCCTCCCGTTTTTTGCCGCGCTACTCCTCCCGCAGCTTTGAGAAAACCCCAACACAAGTTATATCAAAACGTGCGGCTTGATCGGGAATCGTGAGCTATGATTTTTCTAAGACTTTCGCGTAACCATGGCGACAAAAATCGCGAAAAAGTGCCGAAATTTTCCCTATTAAAATGCATTGAAACGGCCAAAATTTGGAGAAAAACCAAGCCCACTTTGGAGCATCACAGTGACGTCATACTTTAACGTAGAAACGTGGTTGGAACTTTAAACGGGTCACAAGACTTGGGACTTTTCTGACCTAAGTCAAAGTTTTGATACATGTTACGGTTTTTAAACAATCGCAGTTTACGTTTTGTACTTTTTTTTTACGTTTTCAGATTTTATAATGAGTGTGTATTGCGTTGTGTAGGCGGCAGCTAGAGTGTGCCACTCTAGCGAGATCCAGCAAAATAATCACCAAAAATCTCTAAACAAACTCCTCTCCTGCCCACAATTTCCAACCTACACGGACAATTTTTACATCAAAACGTTGCCATGGGCGTCGTGTAACCCTGTGTGTGTTTTCATGTTCATATGACTTGTAGTTTTTCTTAAAATCACCTCAAAGCGCAGAGAGTCATGGTCACACTCTCCACCCACCTCAATGTTAAAATGTCTGCTTTTGAGTTCTGGAAAAATCAAGACGAGGGTGATTTTAAAACTGTGATTTCTCTGTCAATTCACGTCCGTTTGTCACCAATTTAAATGTGGGAGTTGCCGAAAGCCTCCTGACGCTCACAAACCAAAAATTTTATCTCTATCATCAACCGTTCTTGAAATATGACAACTTTAAAACATGCTGTTTTCTCTGCTTTCTCTGCTGGTTTTGGAGAGATAGAGACAAGGTGTGCGTGTGTTTGCGTGTGTGTGCGTGTGTGTAAGGAGCAGAGGGGACTTTGGGAGGGGCTTGTCAGTCTCTCTGTATTCTTCCACCCAAAATTTGACGTCTAACTCCTCCCACAGTTTTGAGAAAACCCCCACACATGTTATATCAAAACGTGCGGCTCGCCCGGGACTTGTGTGCGATGACTATTTCTAAGCGTTTCAAGTAACCATGGCCACAAAAATCGCAAAAAACTGCCATATAACTTCCACATACACATGAATGGGAAACAGAGGGGCTTGTGAATCTCTCTCCCCCTCTCTCCTTTAAAACTGGGTGACTCCACCAAAAAGTACTTCCAAGGTGGATTGGATCCAAATCATATAACTTCCACATGCCGCAAGAACTGCAGGCACCCTCGAAATTTCGGCACGGAATTGCCGATCTAGTTAGGTGCCTGCAGCCACAAGGCATACTAGTCAGAACTCTATAGAGTTCTCACTAGAATGCATTGTGCTGCGAGCACATCTTGTAATCCTGCGCGTTTATTAGGTGCCTGCAGCAACAAGGCATACTAGTGAGAACCTAGAGTTCTCACTAGAATGCATTGTGCGGAAGCACCTATTGATATTCCAACGCGCGTTTATTCCGCTTGATATTCTCGCGCCCCGCCAAAAGTTTGGCACGCTTCTCCTCCCGCAGTTTTGAGAAACCCCCAACACAAGTTATATCAAAACGTGCGCCTTGACCGGGAATCGTGTGCTATGACTTTTCTAAGACTTTCGCGTAACCATGGCGACAGAAATCGCAAAAATGTAAAATAATTTCCACTCACACAATAATGGGAAACCGAAAAAAACAAGCCCACTTTGGAGCATCACAGTGTCGTCATACTTTAACGTAGAAACGTGGTTGGAACTTTAAACGGGTCACAAGACTTGGGACTTTTCTGACCTAAGTCAAAGTTTTGATACATGTTACGGTTTTTAAACAATCGCAGTTTACGTTTTGTACTTTTTTTTTACGTTTTCAGATTTTATAATGATTGTGTGAGTGGTTTGTGAAGTGTGTGGGCGGATCGCTAGAGTGGCCCACTCTAGCGAGATCCAGCAAAATAATCACCAAAAATCTCTAAACAAACTCTTCTCCTGCCCACAATTTCCAACCTACACTGATAATTTTTACATCAAAACGTTGCCATGGGTGTCGTGTAACCCTGTGTGTGTTTTCATGTTCATATGACTTGTAGTTTTTCTTAAAATCACCTCAAAGCGCAGACAACTCCGTTCACACTCTACATCCACTCCCATGTTAAAATGTCTGCTTTTGAGTTCTGGAAAAATCAAGACGAGGGTGATTTTAAAACTGTGATTTCTCTGTCAATTCACGTCCGTTTGTCACCAATTTAAATGTGGGAGTTGCCGAAAGCCTCCTGCCGCTCACAAACCAAAAATTTTATCTCTATCATCAACCGTTCTTGAAATATGACAATTTTAAAACATGCTGTTTTCTCAGCTTTCTCTGCTGGTTTTGGAGAGATAGAGACAAGCGTGTGTTTGCGTGTGTGTGCGTAAGGAGCAGAGGGGACTTTGGGAGGGGCTTGTCAGTCTCTCTGTATTCTTCCACCCAAAACTTTGACGTCTAACTCCTCCCACAGTTTTGAGAAAACCCCCACACATGTTATATCAAAACGTGCGGCTCGACCGGGACGTGTGTGCGATGACTATTTCTAAGCGTTTCAAGTAACCATGGCGACAAAAATCGCAAAAAACTGCCATATAACTTCCACATACACATGAATGGGAAACAGAGGGGCTTGTGAATCTCTCTCCCCCTCTCTCCTTTAAAACTTGGTCTTTTAAAGGGTGACTCCACCAAAAAGTACTTGGATTGGATCCAAATCATATAACTTCCACATGCCGCAAGAACTGCAGGCACCCTCGAAATTTCGGCACGGAATTGCCGATCTAGTTCTGCTTCTTCTTATTATTCTCGCACCCTCCCAAAAGTTTGCCGCGCTACTCCTCCCGCAGTTTTGAGAAACCCCCAACACAAGTTACATCAAAACGTGCGTCTTGACCGGGAATCGTGTGCTATGTCTTTTCTAAGACTTTCGAGTAACCATGGCGACACAAATCGCGAAAAACTGCGATTAATTTCCACTCACACAATAATGGGAAACGGCCAAAATTTTGAGAAAAACCAAGCCCGCTTTGGAGCATCACAGTGTCGTCATACTTTAACGTAGAAACGTGGTTTAAACTTTAAACGAGTCACAAGACTTGGGACTTTTCTGACCCAAGTCAAAGTTTTGATACATGTTACGGTTTTTAAACAATCGCAGTTTACGTTTTGTACTTTTTTTCGACGCTTTCTGATTTTATAATGATTGTGTGAGTGGTCTCTGAAGTGTGTGGGCGGATCGCTAGAGTGGCCCACTCTAGCGAGATCCAGCAAAATAATCACCAAAAATTCCTAAACAAACTCCTCTCCTGCCCACAATTTCCAACCTACACTGATAATTTTTACATCAAAACGTTGCCATGGGCGTCGGCTAACCCTGTGTGTGTTTTCATGTTCATATGACTTGTAGTTTTTCTTAAAATCACCTCAAAGCGCAGACAACTCATGGTCACACTCTCCATTGACTCCCATGTTAAAATGTCTGCTTTTGAGTTCTGGAAAAATCAAGACGAGGGTGATTTTAAAACTGTGATTTCTCTGTCAATTCACGTCCGTTTGTCACCAATTTAAATGTGGGAGTTGCCGAAAGCCTCCTGGCGCTCACAAACCAAAAATTTTATCTCTATCATCAACCGTTCTTGAAATATGACAATTTTAAAACATGCTGTTTTCTCAGCTTTCTCTGCTGGTTTTGGAGAGATAGAGACAAGCGTGTGTTTGCGTGTGTGTGCGTGTGTAAGGAGCAGAGGGGACTTTGGGAGGGGCTTGTCAGTCTCTCTGTATTCTTCCACCCAAAACTTTGACGTCTAACTCCTCCCACAGTTTTGAGAAAACCCCCACACATGTTATATCAAAACGTGCGGCTCGACCGGGACTTGTGTGCGATGACTATTTCTAAGCGTTTCAGGTAACCATGGCCACAAAAATCGCAAAAAACTGCCATATAACTTCCACATACACATGAATGGGAAACAGAGGGGCTTGTGAATCTCTCTCCCCCTCTCTCCTTTAAAACTTGGTCTTTTAAAGGGTGACTCCACCAAAAAGTACTTCCAAGGTGGATTGGATCCAAATCATATAACTTCCACATGCCGCAAGAACTGCAGGCACCCTCGAAATTTCGGCACGGAATTGCCGATCTAGTTAGGTGCCTGCAGCCACAAGGCATACTAGTCAGAACCCTAGGGTTCTCACTAGAATGCATTGTGCTGCGAGCACATCTTGTTATCCCAACGGCGTTTATTAGGTGCCTGCAGCTACAATGCATACTAGTGAGAACCTAGAGTTCTCACTAGAATGCATTGAGCGGAAGCACCTATTGATATTCCAACGGCGTTTATTCTGCTTCTTATTATTCTCGCACCCCCAAAAGTTTGGCACGCTTCTCCTCCCGCAGCTTTGAGAAAACCCCAACACAAGTTATATCAAAATGTGCGGCCTGATCGGGAATCGTGAGCTATGACTTTTCTAAGACTTTCGCGTAACCATGGCGACAAAAATCGCGAAAAACTGCGATTAATTTCCACTCACACAATAATGGGAAACGGCCAAAATTTTGAGAAAAACCAAGCCCACTTTGGAGCATCACAGTGTCGTCATACTTTAACGTAGAAACGTGGTTGGAACTTTAAACGAGTCACAAGACTTGGGACTTTTCTGACCTAAGTCAAAGTTTTGATACATGTTACGGTTTTTAAACAATCGCAGTTTACGTTTTGTACTTTTTTTTTTACGTTTTCAGATTTTATAATGATTGTGTGAGTGGTCTGTGAAGTGTGTGGGCGGATCGCTAGAGTGGCCCACTCTAGCGAGATCCAGCAAAATAATCACCAAAAATCTCTAAACAAACTCCTCTCCTGCCCACAATTTCCAACCTACACTGAGAATTTTTACATCAAAACGTTGCCATGGGCGTCGTGTAACCCTGTGTGTGTTTTCATGTTCATATGACTTGTAGTTTTTCTTAAAATCACCTCAAAGCGCAGAGAGTCATGGTCACACTCTCCATTGACTCCCATGTTAAAATGTCTGCTTTTGAGTTCTGGAAAAATCAAGACGAGGGTGATTTTAAAACTGTGATTTCTCTGTCAATTCTTGCCCGTTTGTCACCAATTTAAATGTGGGAGTTGCCGAAAGCCTCCTGACGCTCACAAACCAAAAATTTTATCTCTATCATCAACCGTTCTTGAAATATGACAATTTTAAAACATGCTGTTTTCTCAGCTTTCTCTGCTGGTTTTGGAGAGATAGAGACAAGCGTGTGTTTGCGTGTGTGTGCGTAAGGAGCAGAGGGGACTTTGGGAGGGGCTTGTCAGTCTCTCTGTATTCTTCCACCCAAAACTTTGAAGTCTAACTCCTCCCACAGTTTTGAGAAAACCCCCACACATGTTATATCAAAACGTGCGGCTCGACCGGGACTTGTGTGCGATGACTATTTCTAAGCGTTTCAGGTAACCATGGCCACAAAAATCGCAAAAAACTGCCATATAACTTCCACATACACATGAATGGGAAACAGAGGGGCTTGTGAATCTCTCTCCCCCTCTCTCCTTTAAAACTTGTCTTTTAAAGGGTGACTCCACCAAAAAGTACTTCCAAGGTGGATTGGATCCAAATCTCCGGCCATATAACTTCCACATACACATGAATGGGAAACAGAGGGGCTTGTGAATCTCTCTCCCCCTCTCTCCTTTAAAACTTGGTCTTTTAAAGGGTGACTCCACCAAAAAGTACTTCCAAGGTGGATTGGATCCAAATCATATAACTTCCACATGCCGCAAGAACTGCAGGCACCCTCGAAATTTCGGCACGGAATTGCCGATCTAGTTCTTCTTGATATTCCTCTTCCTTCCGTTTTTCGGCTCGCTTCTCCTCCCGCAGCTTTGAGAAACCCCCAACACAAGTTATATCAAAACGTGCGCCTTGACCGGGATCGCTATGCTATGATTTTTCTAAGACTTTCGCGTAACCATGGCGACAGAAATCGCGAAAATGTAAAATAATTTTCACTCATTTCCACTCACACAATAATGGGAAACCGAAAACAACCAAGCCCACTTCGGAGCATCACAGTGTCGTCATACTTTAACGTAGAAACGTGGTTGGAACTTTAAACGGGTCACAAGACTTGGGACTTTTCTGACCTAAGTCAAAGTTTTGATCCATGTTACGGTTTTTAAACAATCGCAGTTTACGTTTTGTACTTTTTTTTTACGTTTTCAGATTTTATAATGAGTGTGTATTGCGTTGTGTAGGCGGCAGCTAGAGTGTGCCACTCTAGCGAGATCCAGCAAAATAATCACCAAAAATCTCTAAACAAACTCTTCTCCTGCCCACAATTTCCAACCTACACTGATAATTTTTACATCAAAACGTTGCCATGGGCGTCGTCTAACCCTGTGTGTGTTTTCATGTTCATATGACTTGTAGTTTTTCTTAAAATCACCTCAAAGCGCAGAGAGTCATGGTCACACTCTCCATTGACTCCCATGTTAAAATGTCTGCTTTTGAGTTCTGGAAAAATCAAGACGAGGGTGATTTTAAAACTGTGATTTCTCTGTCAATTCTTGCCCGTTTGTCACCAATTTAAATGTGGGAGTTGCCGAAAGCCTCCTGACGCTCACAAACCAAAAATTTTATCTCTATCATCAACCGTTCTTGAAATATGACAATTTTAAAACATGCTGTTTTCTCAGCTTTCTCTGCTGGTTTTGGAGAGATAGAGACAAGCGTGTGTTTGCGTGTGTGTGCGTAAGGAGCAGAGGGGACTTTGGGAGGGGCTTGTCAGTCTCTCTGTATTCTTCCACCCAAAACTTTGAAGTCTAACTCCTCCCACAGTTTTGAGAAAACCCCCACACATGTTATATCAAAACGTGCGGCTCGACCGGGACTTGTGTGCGATGACTATTTCTAAGCGTTTCAAGTAACCATGGCGACAAAAATCGCAAAAAACTGCCATATAACTTCCACATACACATGAATGGGACACAGAGGGGCTTGTGAATCTCTCTCCCCCTCTCTCCTTTAAAACTTGGTCTTTTAAAGGGTGACTCCACCAAAATGTCCACGTACTTCCAAGGTGGATTGGATCCAAATCATATAACTTCCACATGCCGCAAGAACTGCAGGCACCCTCGAAATTTCGGCACGGAATTGCCGATCTAGTTCTGCTTGATATTCCGCTTCCGCCAAAAGTTCGGCTCGCTTCTCCTCCCGCAGCTTTGAGAAAACCCCCACACAAGTTATATCAAAACGTGCGCCTTGACCGGGATCGCTATGCTATGACTTTTCTAAGACTTTCACGTAACCATGGCGACAGAAATCGCGAAAATGTAAATCAATTTTCACTCATTTCCACTCACACAATAATGGGAAACCGAAAACAACCAAGCCCACTTCGGAGCATCACAGTGTCGTCATACTTTAACGTAGAAACGTGGTTGGAACTTTAAACGGGTCACAAGACTTGGGACTTTTCTGACCTAAGTCAAAGTTTTGATCCATGTTACGGTTTTTAAACAATCGCAGTTTACGTTTTGTACTTTTTTTTTACGTTTTCAGATTTTATAATGAGTGTGTATTGCGTTGTGTAGGCGGCAGCTAGAGTGTGCCACTCTAGCGAGATCCAGCAAAATAATCACCAAAAATCTCTAAACAAACTCTTCTCCTGCCCACAATTTCCAACCTACACTGATAATTTTTACATCAAAACGTTGCCATGGGCGTCGTCTAACCCTGTGTGTGTTTTCATGTTCATATGACTTGTAGTTTTTCTTAAAATCACCTCAAAGCGCGGACAACTCCGGTCACACTCTCCATTGACTCCCATGTTAAAATGTCTGCTTTTGAGTTCTGGAAAAATCAAGACGAGGGTGATTTTAAAACTGTGATTTCTCTGTCAATTCATGCCCGTTTGTCACAAATTTAAATGTGGGAGTTGCCGAAAGCCTCCTGACGCTCACAAACCAAAAATTTTATCTCTATCATCAACCGTTCTTGAAATATGACAATTTTAAAACATGCTGTTTTCTCAGCTTTCTCTGCTGGTTTTGGAGAGATAGAGACAAGCGTGTGTTTGCGTGTGTGTGCGTAAGGAGCAGAGGGGACTTTGGGAGGGGCTTGTCAGTCTCTCTGTATTCTTCCACCCAAAACTTTGAAGTCTAACTCCTCCCACAGTTTTGAGAAAACCCCCACACATGTTATATCAAAACGTGCGGCTCGACCGGGACTTGTGTGCGATGACTATTTCTAAGCGTTTCAAGTAACCATGGCGACAAAAATCGCAAAAAACTGCCATATAACTTCCACATACACATGAATGGGAAACAGAGGGGCTTGTGAATCTCTCTCCCCCTCTCTCCTTTAAAACTGGGTGACTCCACCAAAAAGTACTTCCAAGGTGGATTGGATCCAAATCATATAACTTCCACATGCCGCAAGAACTGCAGGCACCCTCGAAATTTCGGCACGGAATTGCCGATCTAGTGTTAACTTGTAATCCCCCTTCACGAAAGTTTGCCGCGCTTCTCCTCCCACAGTTTTGAGAAAACCCCCACACATGTTATATCAAAACGTGCGGCTTGGCCGGGAATGGTGTGCTATGTCTTTTCTAAGCGTTTCGAGTTACCATGGCGATAAAAATGGCAAAAAACTAAGAACTATCTTCCACTCACACAACAATGGGAAATGTGTGTGTGTTGCACCAGTGACAGACTCTGTTGAGATTCAGAAATAATCAGAGAAATCCTCTAAACAAACTCCTCTCCTGCCCACAATTTCCAACCTACACGGACAATTTTTACATCAAAACGTTGCCATGGGCGTCGTCTAACCCTGTGTGTGTTTTCATGTTCATATGACTTGTAGTTTTTCTTAAAATCACCTCAAAGCGCAGAGACGGTCACACTCTCCATCGACTCCCATGTTAAAATGTCTGCTTTTGAGTTCTGGAAAAATCAAGACGAGGGTGATTTTAAAACTGTGATTTCTCTGTCAATTCACGTCCGTTTGTCACAAATTTAAATGTGGGAGTTGCTGAAAGCCTCCTGGCGCTCACAAACCAAAAATTTTATCTCTATCATCAACCGTTCTTGAAATATGACAACTTTAAAACATGCTGTTTTCTCTGATTTCTCTGCTGGTTTTGGAGAAATAGAGACAAGCGTGTGTGTGCGTGCGTTTGCGTGTGTGTGTAAGGAGCAGAGGGGACTTTGGGAGGGGCTTGTCAGTCTCTCTGTACTCTTCCACCCAAAACTTTGACGTCTAACTCCTCCCACAGTTTTGAGAAAACCCCCACACATGTTATATCAAAACGTGCGGCTCGACCGGGACTTGTGTGCGATGACTATTTCTAAGCGTTTCAAGTAACCATGGCGACAAAAATCGCAAAAACCTGCCATATAACTTCCACATACACATGAATGGGAAACAGAGGGGCTTGTGAATCTCTCTCCCCCTCTCTCCTTTAAAACTTGATCTTTTAAAGGGTGACTCCACCAAAAAGTACTTCCAAGGTGGATTGGATCCAAATCTCCGGCCATATAACTTCCACATGCCGCAAGAACTGCAGGCACCCTCGAAATTTCGGCACGGAATTGCCGATCTAGTTAGGTGCCTGCAGCCACAAGGCATACTAGTCAGAACTCCTTAGAGTTCTCACTAGAATGCATTGTGCTGCGAGCACATCTTGTAATCCTA
>NW_025321024.1:0-76456 GCF_019176455.1 Solea senegalensis | reverse complement strand
CTTGTCTCATGAACATGACAAACAAGCCCATTTGAATGCAGCATATCTAATTATAGGGTCTACAGGTGTTTCCAATGATGCTTGAATACAATTGTTTGACCAGCTACCAAAACAACAACCTCCGGCCATGTGAATGTTTGAGTGCAAAGGTTACATTCGTAGAGAGCCACTGCAGATTTGGTGTAATTGCCCGACATAAAGGAGTTCCATGGCATGGAATTTTTATGATGTTTGATTTTCCCATTCACAAGGTGGAAGAGGGAGGGGACAGAGCGAGAGAAGACGAGAAAAAAAAAGGAGCAACTGATGAAGAAAGTATGAAAGTGAAGCAGTTCTAGATCTACTGTAAAAGAGGGAAGTCTGTTTTAACTTTTAACAGTAGAGTGCATTTGTGTCTTTGTGCTATTGTTGTTTACAGATGTCACCCCCTGGCTACACCAACACATTCAAGTATAAATACGACAACTGTTTATGAGCTACAAGGCCGGCAGACCATTTCACAAAAGATATTAAGTGACATCATAAAGCAGGAGACGTCTTTTCACATTAAGCTGACTCTCAGTGAGACACATGTTAATGGCATTACATGGTTTTAAAGGTAATCACATCCATACCTCTTCCCTTGGGAGGTCTGTGGGTTTTGTCGTTTCATCGCAGGGTCAGAGGGCCCAAGGTGACGAAAGCGGCGTTTGCGACAGGGGGCCACATCAGTGATGTCCTTCAGGTGGTCGTCCAGTGGGCTCGGAGTAGTGGAAACTGTGAAAATCATTATTTAGTCAGGGCTTTTTTCCCCCACAGTAGCACACTTATTTAGAGACAGACATATATCATACATCACTTTGCCACATGATGCAGTATTCACACTTTTGGGCTCAATTATCAGCCCAAAAAAACAGAAAGAGATGCAGAGTAATATCTGCACTGAATCAGCAATTATGGCGAGTAAGGGAAATACAACCTTATATGTGGAACAGAAATGGGAAGAAGAGTTAGGTGTGAATATTTCTGAGGATGATTGGTTGCACATATGGCAACACAACAGTCTACAGCGTACACGGAGAGAACAATAATACGAACATGTAAATCATGTCTTCTTTTGGCTTTGCCCTGGTATTTTACAGTTTTGGGACGACGTACACTCGGCTATGGTCACTATCCTGGGTTACGGAGTCTTGTGTAGTTTTGTATTTTGGTAACATGGCAGGAGATATTGTGTCAAGAGCTGACAGATACCTATTCAAAATCATGATAGCAGCCTGTAAAAAAGCCATTACAAACCAGACCCACCAACATGTGAGTGAGCTATAATGTGATGGAACAGTTGACTCACAGGATAAGAGTACAAGAGGAACTAAGTGTGGAGAAATGGCTGAAATGGTCCTTATTCACATGGCAACGGCAGAATGATGTTGATGAATGATGAAATATAGCCGTCATAAGATCATTTTATAGAATAAAGGCAATCCAGAATGTTTACTTCATCCACACGTCTCTGTTCTTTTGCTTATTACAATGGAAACATCATGCACAAGATCTACGATCTACTAGCGGCCTCCATGTTTGTTTTTCACTTTGAAGTTGCATTTGATCACAAGTTTCTGTGACATCACAAATCACTGGAATCACCACAGTGAGATTGTTTGAGTCTAGACTAGTCTGTGTTTTATCAAGATTAAAATATTTTAAAACATCTGTTACGTCTGTCATGGTGCCTGTGGCCTCCCATGTTTTTAAAACCAGTTGACATTTGAAAGTCCTTAGTGTTGTATCGGTTCATCCCCAATAGCAACAGAAAAAACACAAATTCTTCAAGATTTTCCTCATCAGAAAAAGGGGAAGGCCCCAGGACACAGGAGCACGTTCATCACAAAAAGTCCAGACAAACACAGAGTGGACAATTTAACGTGTGAGAAAGTGGAAAAAATCAACGGAGAGCAGGAAAAACAACAAAAACACTCTCAATTGTACGACAGTTAAGTTATGTTCTGCTAAAATCCATCTTACTTTAATACACCTCATACATCCAAACTTGAGATGACGGCACATTAATCCTGTCCAGGTCACATGGGAGCACCAGCGTCACTCACTGCTTGTATTTAAAGGTGTTTTGAGCTGTCAGCTCACAGAGCCGCTGCTCTGCATTATGTAACTCCTCAGTGATGTCATTCTCAGTTTCCAGGCACAAAAAAACACAGTGAGCAAACATACGCTGCTGCCATGACGACAGCTAAAATCGAAACTGTACAGCATTAGTTTGACGCGTTGTCTAGTAAGCTACACTAATGCTCAGCTCAGTGACGAAAGTCCATGCCTCAGTCACCACAAACTCAATTATTGCATTAGTTCAACTAAAACAAGGACCTTATAAAATAAAATAAAATAAAGTTGAATTAATAAACTTTGTAAAGCCTCTCTAACACTGACACCAACATTAATATTAATTTCCATTCAAGGAAAAAATGAAAAAAGAGAACATAAAACACTAAAAATACAATTAGACAATGTTTAGGTTTGTCTGGGATGTAAAAGGTCGACTGGAAAATGGCAGATATTAACAAGCTGAAAGGAGGCATATCGTCACCTGACACACCTCATTCAATAAATCCATTTCCTGCCAGTGAATACTTGGACCAGTCAACTTAGTCCAGTCAAATTAGAGGCACTTGTAACCAGAGGGTTGCCAGTTCAAATCTCCACCAGGTCTCAGGTATCCCTGAGCAACCTACCCAAACCCCCATTGCTCCCCTGGCACTGAAACCAGGTAGAGTACGGGTTAAATGCAGAGTTTCCCTGGGGGGGATAAATAAAATAGTGACGTCACGGCAGGTGTTTCCCTTCCCAGAACATGCTGTGATTTAATGCTGACTAACCTGTTCAAATGTCAGAATAAAGAGCTCTCTGCAGCTGATCCGTTAACATTCCAGTCTGAGTACTCGAGACTCGCTAACTGTCATTATTTTTGATTTACACAGAGACTACAGTACGTCATGACTACCAAAACAAAGTCCTGGAACTATGGTTTCTGGAAAAGTCTCCCCTTCCTACGGAATCTTGACGGCAAAAATAACTGTGAGGCAATCGGTTTTCATTCATTCATTCATTTTAAAGGAATAGTCCAGTATGTTTGTGTCTGTTTTTGCTGCACACATCACCGTCTCTTGGAGACACGGAGGCTAATTCTCTTTAAAAACTTTATCACACCATTAGACAGCCTTTTCCGGCTGGGATGTCAAGTTTGTGTTCCTTTTGTAAACAGCTCACTCTCTTGCACCACAGTCCATATAAAATCTGCAATTTTACATCACAGAACAAAGGAGATGTTTATCCACTCTTGCTTCCATCAGGAACTTCAAATATATTATTTTGGTACTTTGGTACAGTGTTTGAATGTTGCATGCATGTTTCTGGACACACAACAACAGAACACACACAGCTCTTGGACCAGGATTTGAACCAGCAACCTTCTTGCTTTGAGGCAACAGTGCTGACCCCTCAAATTTACATATCACCAGCAGCTCCTCCTACGTCTCTGCAATAGTCGTATGAGATGCTGACGCAGCATCAGCACCTCATATAATCATAAAGCCAAACTGTCTTACCACAGGACTGTGAAGCGGCAGCTGGGGTCATCTTCACTTCTTCAGGCTCTTCATCAGTGCTCCCCCCATATTCATTGTCCTCCTCTTCATCACCTGTTTTCTGCTCTGACTTTGTTGGATCCCTTTTATCTTGACCATCAGAATTCCTACAACAGACACCAGAAATGCTGCATCAGTGTTTTGCCTCAACGATTTGAGTTTAGAAATACAATAATATTTTTTAATTTTAATTTAATTTTATTTATTTTTGTATTATTTTTTGTACTTTAAAAAAAAATGATATATATTTTTATTATTATTATTATTTAAAAAAATGTAAATAAAAAAAAAAATAATAATAAAAAAAATATGTGATTGATACAATAGTATCACATCACATTACTTTCTCTGTCAGGTGAGCATGAGAGACTGAGAGCTGTGTTTCTAGTGCAAACACATTTTCCAGTTGTTTTACTGTAATGTGAGCTTGAGTATGAATATGCACACTGGCTATGCTTATATTTAACTATATGAAACTTTGTATGAATTGACATGATTTAAACTGCACTTACAGCAAACTCATTTAAACATGGCAGGGACAGAGGAATACAAACATCTGGTTTGGGTTAAGACACAAAAAGTAGAATGCCTTGGTGTGTTCCATATTACGTTACTTGTCATTTAGCAGACGCTTTTATCCAAAGTGACTTACAAGGGAATTGAGTACAACCTGCCAGGGGTGGAGTTGAATTTGCAACCATGAAGTCTTTTGCACACAGAGTACCGGTCTTAACCACTGAGCTACCTCACACCTTACGTAGCCGGAAATCTGAATTCCCGACGTGGAAACTCCGCACCAACCCCAATATGGGATTCCAAGATGGCTGTCACCCTACAAATACTGCTACTTTTAACCGTTCACAGCACTTAAGTCATATTTGTTTCTCATTAGCTACAATGACTTAGTTTAGAAAGGGAAAATGTGAATTTTGTGTCATTACTTGTTCATTAAAAACTCCAGATTACAAACCTTCCATCTACTTTTTTCTGTTCAGATCTTGCCATATAAAGTTGGTAGGTTTTTTTTTTCTGATTGATCGTCTGATTTTCCTTTGCTTTTCTCCATCAAATCACAGAAACGATCAATGTTTTATCAGTTCGAGGTCCAGGTTCAGATAGAACAGCTTCAGAGTCTGGAACCGCAGTGTGAAAAAGATTGGAGGTATCATATTTTAAAGAACACGGCAGACAAACAACCTAAAAACACAGTGACTCAAGCTCAGGCTGTCAGAAACCAAAGAACATGAAAAAGAGAATGACTTCGACACAGAGCGAGCGTCAAACCTGGATGGCTGCAAGTGTGAGACAGTTTCCTGCAGACTGCGGATCTTTGCTTTCTTCTCATTCAGGATGAGGACAAACTGTGAATAGAGCTCGGCCTCTAAGTCCTCCTTACCACGGGCATATCGCTTCAGTCTGAGAAATAAAGAAACACAAAAACAAGTCTAAAAGTGTGTCACACATGTTTATTTTCTTTATACCTGCGATGAAGCAAGCATGTAGACAAAACAGCCGTTTCTACAGCAGCCCGAACAGACAAACCAGATTGATGCGGAAGCTTACTACGCAAGCAGAGAAGGAATGGCATCCTCTCTAGAATGTAAAGGCCACCGCAGTTCCCTGACACACTTAGGAAAGAGAAGTCCTCTGTTACAATCTGCAGTCTCATTCCCTGATTGTTTGGGGAAGACGTTATTGTAGAAATTAAGCTAGTTTCAATGTTGTAAACCAAAATATAAACAATGAACAAGCAGATGAAGAGTTTTTGTCTTCCTTTATCTCATAAAAATTCAATAAACAGGTGATTATATGTGTCATCTTATAGACTGATCTTCAGAATTGGGGGTGGCAAGACGGGCATGCACCGTCTTGATGTTGCCTCGGTTCTCCTTGGCCATGCCCAACAGTAAAGTTCTGCTTCAAAATGTAAAACTCACACTCTTTTGTCAGGTTTGTCTGTTCATACTACTTTAGAAACATGGTGGTGCAAGAAGGCAGCTTCTGTAAAGTACTTAGTACTTGAGAACTCTTTATTTTGAAGCGATTGCACACATACAAACATGCTACCAATAAACCCTCCTAAATATTACCCACTGGACCTCAATGGTTTGTGTGTCCTAATTACAAGTTCCACTTGACACAAGCAAGTAACAACACTGTGAAGGAGTGCTGAAGGAGAATCTGAATTTACTACCTCATTTTTGGCTAGTAGGTCTTCAAACAAGGAGACACAGAAGACCAGAGCTAATATTGGTTTGGGGTTTCCACAGTGGAGAGACCTACGAGTCACCAAAAAGCTTCCGAAATCCTGAGTTATTACCACACAATTGGGTAATAACTCAGGACCCTGTGATGAATTTTCAGGGAAATGAAACTAAAAGATTTCAACCTTTGTGTGTTGTACTATAGTTCCTTAGTTTTAATTCCAATGACTCAAAGACTGACTTATTCAGTGATCATGTTTTTCCTGGCTTTAATGCGTTTTTGTTGTATTCTGGCAAAAAAAAGGGACCTTTTTTTCCTGCTCGGTTTCTGGCTGCTTGTCTCAACATGACGTCACACTTTGTATGAGAATAGACTGCAGGCATTTATCTCGAATTCCATGGGATTATTTACATCTATCACAAAGGAAGAGACATTTCTCTGTCGCCCATTCAGTTGACCGTCCCATTTGACTCCAGTTATTTTGGTACTATTCCTAATAGAAATGCAAAAACATACGTACTATACTGAATCGTTCGACTTGGTGGAACCACGGACAAAGACATTGCTAGACTTATACCATCACACTCTGAAGTCACCCTGTGGCTGCTAGTTTGTGGTGTTCTGTGTGTGTTTACTCTGCAGTGATGCGCTGTTGTTCTTGTCTCAGTCTCCAGTTTTTGTCCTCCAGGCTCTGGTTCTGGTGCTCCAGTGTATTTCCCCTCTGCAGAGTGTGGATCAGTAACTCCCTCACAGCCCCTGCCGGCTCTGGGATGGATACCAGGAACACAGAACCCAGCCTAAACTGGAAAAGTGAAAAATTCATCAAAAAAATCATAAAATCCAAACAATAAAGGTCAAAATTTGCCTTTACCTCATAAATCATATATTTTATTTTCAGCATTTCTCACCAACAACCCGTGTGTGAGTTGTGATGTCAAGAAAGCTCCAGAAACAAAACCATTTGGAAGAAGAAAACAACACCAGTCATTCATCTGACCCTGCAGTGAATGCCAAGTAAACACATTCCCACTGATCAAAAACCCATTTAAACCTATGATTAAAGGGCTTTTCTGATTTGCGTGAATGGTGAACACGTGATTTATTACACAGTCGTGTCCTCCAGGGTTAATGTTAAAAACAGGCTTCATTCAGCTTAAACAGTGTACTAGCATATTTATCTTCCCATGTTAAGTTTTGGATCCAGCCACTTACACATAAAGACCATCTTCCCTTGGGAGACAAAGTTTTCCCTCAAACGTGTTAGTGGGGAAACATCCTCTTTCTGATGATGAGTTTGACAATGCAGAAGCCGCTATTGTCTCCTTTTGTCAAGGAGAAATATTTCATGAGGAGATAACTAGTCTGCAGAAAGGCGTCCAGCCATCTCTACAGACTTGATCCCAAACTTAAGGAAGGTTAAGCAAAGCTTAGTAGAGCAGCTGTGGCAGATGAAGCAAAACATCCTCCTATTTTGGATATGGATCTTCATGTCGCCAATCTTTTGCTCCGTCATATACATGAAGTCACAGGGCATGGAGGGCGGAACCACATGCTTTCGGAGCTGTGCAAGGAGACATGGGTCCCTGGTGCTAGTGTTGCTTTGTGGAAGATTCTTTGGCAGTGTGTTGTTTGTCGTAGGCTTCATGGTGTGTCTGGTCAACAACGGATGGCAGATCTTCCACAAGACAGGGTTTCTTCTAATAATAATAAAAGGCATTCAATGACCCAAATTATTTAGAAGCACTGACTCCCAACCATCTTCTGCTTCTGAAGTCGTTGCCACCAGGGTTTTTCAAAAAAATTTCCCTCTCTGTCAGCATTCTAATCTGCAGTGTGTATAATAAAAGAGTGGTAGAGCCACTAAGAATTACATGCATCAATAAGCTCCTATGTTTAGCCTACAGATGATGGTAGAAGTCCTGATGGCATGGACACCAAGAAGTAGGCAAAAAGTTTACATAATTCAACAATTACATACTGTACGCCTCCCTGGTGAGGTGTTCCGGGCATGTCCCACTGGGAGGAGGCCACGGGGAAGACCCAGGACTCACTGGAGAGACTGTCTCTCGGTTGGCCTGAGAAGAGCTGGATGATGTTTGGGCTTCTCTGCTCAAGCTGCTACCCCCGCGACCCGACCTCGGATAAGCGGTAGAAAATGGATGCAACTACGGTATGCATCCAAGTACTCCACTGTGTGTCCAGACAGCAAAGGCCTACAAGATGACAGAATATTGACATGGCCCCCTTGCTCACCTGACCTTAACCTTATTGAGAATATGCGGGCTCTTCTTAACATGGGATTTACAGTGAGGGAAGAACATACACCTCTTTGTGCAGCATTTGGGAGGCTGTGGATGCTGCTGCACAAAATGCCGATCAGCAGATTAGGAAACAGTTTCCATGGATGGACGCTTGTGACAGTTATTGAAAAGAAGGGTTGTGATTATTTTTCACATTTTGAGTTGCTTATTGATGTTCTTGCTCTGATAAACTAAAATAAACAAGTGAGATGGGAAGAATTTTTCATTTAGTTGCATAATAACTATTGGGCACACGTAGATGGCAAGGTTGAGATGGTTTGGACACATGCAGGGCAGGGATAGAGATTATATTAGACAAAAGATCTGCCAGGCAGTAGGAAAGGGGGGAGACCACAGAAAAGCTTCACGGATGGTGTGAAGGAGGACTTGAGGATTGGTGCAGTAGCAAGAGACACACAAGGATAGGGCAAGATGGAGGCAGACGATCCTTTGACTCAAATAATTCCAATGAGCTCTTCTAAGAAATCATTCAATTATGTCATAATGCCAAAATTTAATGATGTCACATTTAATGATCATAAAATGACATCACATATGTTTAACGTAAAAGATAAAAGGCATATCCAATCTTCATGAAAGGCAATTCAGCGGAAGTCATGCAACAAGTCCGGCTGATGCAAAACACCAAAAAAGAAGATATCTTTGGAGAACGCCATAGAAGAAGAAAATGGACACAGACCAAGAGGATCAAAACAGTACTATTGAGGAGAACATGGAAGGTACAGCATATGTGTTATGTCAGGATGAGGAGGAGGAGGAGGGCACTGAAAACCCTGCTAGTGAGGGGGACGACAATTCTGGGACACCGAGTGGCGAGGGAGATCATGAGGGGAAATCCACTGAAGAGGGGGATAACAACATGGTGAACCTCTCTGGTGAGGGGGGCGATGACGCGGCGAGCATTAACAATCATACTGTGAACACAGGTGTTTGCAAAACTGGGGATGGTGAAACAAAGAAGAGTGGTGTGGGGGAAACAGAGAACCCCACTGGTGAGGGTGACACAGAAAACCCCACTGCTAAGGAGGAATCAGTGGTCGTGACTATTGATGTGGAGGCGGCGCTAACAGAGAAGCCGGAGCTTTATCTGTACCTTATTATGACAATCCACCATGTCTTCTGCAAGGCTGGCATACTATGTGACGTTCCTGCCGAGTTGACGGCCAAGCATGTTGAACGTCTGGTGTTCTGCACAGTGGAAAAATTCAAACATCCAGTGGAGCGCATGCCAAGCATCGGCAAGTACAAGCTGGTGGCTCGCGACGTCTTTAGAGAACTTAAGAAAATCTTTGGCAACAAGATGAAAACCATGCTGATAATGGAAGACATGGGTGTGGAGGACATCATTGCTAGCAGCATACAGAAACAAACCGTCAAGTGGTTGGACAAAAAAGCAAGGAACTATACAGCTATTATTATCAGCAGCAGCTTGGCTGTCTGTATCACACTTATATTTGCAGTAGCCGCCATTGTAACAGGAGGCTTTTCCTCACCTCCATTTTCCTCTGTTTTTGTCATGTTGACGTCCTTAATGGCTAAAATTTGAGAATTTTTTACACTCTACCTGACACTAGGGTTCTGTTGAGGACTAGAGCAGACAGCAGACATGTGCACTGGCAAGCCTGGCTACTGCCTTAGGTTGAATTATTTAGAAAACGGTGACACTGACGCACAAAAGAAGCCAAACACTTACAGCATAGATGACATAGCTGAAAGTATTAGATAAGCCTGATCCAATACGAGGACACGTTGGTAAAACACAAACGATTAAGCCAAAGTTGCATTTGTACAGATGGGATGTTTTTCAGTAACAGATGACATATTTGCTTCATATTTCATAGGCTGTTTTAAAATGTTCTATATTAATAAATTCTGACCTTGCAAGTTTTTTTTGTGTCAGACAAATAGCTATGTGGAGCGCACAACTCCTTTATGCTGGAAAACAAAGCACAATTGGCACACATTGCACCTTGAACAACAAGCTGTTGTTCTGAACTCCAACGCAGCATCTATCCAGTCATGTATAAAGGAGTATTGCCTTCTGTCATCAGTTCCAGGACTTCTAACCATCACTTCCCGTGTCCAAGAGTGCATCAGTAAAAAGCATGGATGACAATCGCCCGGTAGCTTTCACCTCGATAGTTATGAAATGCTTTGAGCGGGAACAGAGTAACCCGGACATTATTCTGGGCCCACACCAGTATGCCAACAGGAAGAACTGCTGTGCATTGAACAGTGTTGCCTGCTCTCTCCCACCTATGGAATTGGGATGTGCCTTCAGATACTGGCCAACAAACTACTGCTGCTCAGACTATTAACCTTCCCCCTGCAACTGGGTCCTGGACATTTTGACACACCAGCCACAGACCATGAAATCCAATGGCATCTCGTCCTGCCCCATCACCCTGAACACTCGCTCAACCAGGGTTGCGTCTTGAACCATCTGCTATACAGTACACACTATTCAAATGTGCCTGCTCAGCTAAACACCTGGGCTTCCATAATGTGACATTTGCTGATGACAAGGCAACGGTGGGACTGACTCTTCAAAAATGAAGAGTCCATGCACCAGTAGAGAGTGAAAGATCTGGTGGACTGGTGTGGGGAGAATAACCTCTGCATCAATGTGGGGAAGACAAAGGAGCTAGTTGTGAACTTTTAAGAGGAAAGGTCACGCCTCCTCTCCCTTGTTCGTCGGAGGAACAGCTATGAAATCTCCAGGGATCTGATGTGGACCACAGACACCGCCAACAACATGAAGAACCTATTTCCTCAGAAGGTCTGAGAGAGGCCAGTCTTGACACACCAGTGCTGACCACAGGTGTGTGGTAGAGAGTACACTTACCTTCCCCACTACCACTTGGTACGGGAACAGCTTTGTAAAAAGCTTGCACCAGCCTCCCTTTCATTATGGAAAAACATGTGAGCAGGTGCAGGAGCAGTAAAGCCTACATCATGGAGGAACCCCACCCACTCGGCCCATAAACTGTTGACCCAACAAGGCTCAAACCAGCTGGTGAACTCCTGCCTCATTGAATGTACTTACACTGCTCTGCACTGCTGTGCTGCTATGATTGTTTTTATCTTGCTGCTCTTTTAATTGCTGCTCCAGAGTTATTTATTAGAGACATGCTTTTAAGTTATTTATTTATTATTTATTATTTAATATAATATAATATTATTTATTATTTTTATTGTTGGCTTTTGTTGGTAATATTATTAATATTATGAGAACAAATTTAATTTTCATGTTCAAACATGTAAATGACAATAAAGAAAAATTTACTTTGAACCTTGAATGTTCTTTATAAAGCAGGCAGGAACATATTGTGCTGTGAAAATGTCTAGTTATTACTGCCAAAACGTTGCTGTGAAACTCATCCCACTTTGTTTTTTACAGAAAAACTCACAAATACTGAAAATGTGGTTACACCTTTAGAATAATAGTCAGAAAAGTCGTTTTTGACTATTTAGTTCATATTTTTTTTTAACATATATATATATATATCATATACCCAATTTTCCTGTGATCTAAGACAGAAGTTTATGTGAAAAGCATGTTGTAAACGACTGTTATCTCGGTACATATGCTAAATGAATGTAAATCTAAATTATAAATTTAACTCTACATGCGAAATGCTAGGACTTGTAACAGTTACACAAATTTATCCCAGAAGAATGTGTGGTCTCAGCAGTTTTCACTGTTATGTAATGTTGGGGATCGGCTCATTCAAGATCCTGTCACATGCATCTTGGATGGAGACCACATGGCCCTTTGCTCAAAGACAGCGAGAGCCAAATAGCTGTATCTCAGGATCTCCCTTATCTTTCACACATGAGCGTGAAACCCACCTCAGTGGTCACTTTGTGACATGTGACCTCAGGTGTCTCCAACAACTCAAAGCCAGGTTTCCCCTCCTCCTCACTCTCTTCTCTTCTCCATCTCTCCAGAGGACACTGACTCCTCTTCTCTCCTCTGTCCTTCTGGGTGGAGGAAGGACACAGACACCTCTCGACAATGGCTCTTCAACTAAAGATCATTCAGTACAGAGCTAAATAAGAACCCTCTCTGCTGATCTCCAAGCGGGCCTGCTCAAAGCAGCCCGTTATGCTCCCATCAGAGACAGTGACACAAGAACCTGCCTCAGGATCAACCAAGGATCCAGAGCCAAGTTCGCTCTAACTCGCTAGCTTTGTAAGGATGAACCTGAGCAACATACACCAGAAACTTGGTCAACCATATACAGTTCCTGGACCAACAGATAGCACCTCAAAAGGACTCTTCTTGCATCTTTCAAAGACTTGCTAACATAACTGGGCCTAGCATAGCATCACATGACTTGGCTACTTGTGAAATATTGTATTGAGCTTACGTGTTTACACACACAGTGTTGTTAGTGATGTCCAGGCTTCTTAGCTTTCAGTTCTAATCGTGCATGCTACTAACCTCATCTAACCTGGCACCTCATCCTAAAAAGTGGCCTTAAACAGCCAGAAAAGCTTTAGAAGAGAGCACCAAGCATGTCCAACTTGGAATATACAGTATCTACTCTCTCCCATCCCTGCTCTCCTCACCATCATGTGCCGATCATTCTACCTTTCCTGTGAGTTTTCGGTGGTCATCACCATGGCATGTAAATAAAAAAACGGTGTTTTAACTGTGTTTGGTTGAACATAACAATGTTTTTTATGAGCTTTTATCCAAGTTTCTGATCTTTCTGTATTTATTAAAGTTAGACATGGCTTTATGGCGTGTTTGTTGCTGCGTGTAACGCTGCCCCCGGTACCGGTTGTTGATCTCAAATCTGGTGTAGAAGGAGTTGAGGTCATTGGGGAGATGCTAATGACACCTTACGGTACCCCTCAGAATAGTGTGAATGCTTACCCAGCATTCACCTCGCTAGACTAATTATGATAAGGAAATATCTTTGCATGTACCTCATTGTTTTCAAATGTCTCAGTGATCAAAAACACATACAGTGTTGCACAGAGAACATAAAAAAAAAAACAAGCATGACTCAAACACACCTGTTTGGTATGCTAATCAACTCAGGTAACACCTGCACATGTGTGTGAATCTGTTCTTGAGAGGGGCAGCAAGTAGGCATTAACAGAAAGCCTGTCATCACACCCCTACTTTTATGACTGATGAGTTTTATGGTGAAATCCCTGATGACACATCACAGCACACTTCTCTCTGAAAACGTTTCTTGCTCAAGGAATTTACATTCATTTCCCTTTTACCGCAACAGACACACATTTCCATTTTGTCATAACTCAAGTGGCAACAAAGGTTAAGGAATCCACACAGTTGATGGTCTCATGAACAGGAATGGACAAACACCATCTGGTTGCGGAATTCATCACTGTTACACAACAACAAGCACACAAACCAGAACATGTCACATTGTTATTCTTTAAGTAGTTCACACTTTATGACGTGTGGTTTTCTCGGGAACTGGACACAGCACTGACTGCCCTGCGACATGAATACACACACACTACAAACAAACCAGCAGATTTTAGACTCTTAACAACAAGGGAACTAAAAAATCTACCCCGCTTAAATCTACAAATATTATCTACTGATAATACTGTATATTCTCTGCTTTATTTTACTGTTGGGCATGTTTTTTTCCATCAGGAAACATGTTTGTCGAAATTGGAATCATTTGTTTTTGATGATGTACAGTCAAAACATTTAACATGGCGGCAGACGCTTTTTGTTTTTTTTTGTTTTTTATAAACAAGAAAAAACAAAAAAAGACTGACTGTGATGACATTTTATGTCCAAGGAAGAGACTGCCCCAGGGTCGGAATGGTGGGTTACCCACTCCACATGGCTATGTAACATCAGTACATTCCCATCCACCTACACCGACTACAAGCAGAACAAGGAAAAGACAACCCGACAGTCCACCGTCAAGATGCAAGATGGACCAATCAGGACGGACAATGAATCACACAACAATGACAAAAGACCAAGGGGTCACCAGAGAATGCGGCTGTGGGTGGAAACAACGTGGCAACATACCTTGACCTGCATATCCACCACGGCAAGGCGAAAGACAATAAATCTGTAACACTGAAGGTAACAGAGCAGGAGCTGGAGGACTTCATCAAAGGATGTAGCTCTTGGATCAACCCTCCCGAAACATCAGCTCCAATCATCACCTCGTGCCAAAATGGCCTGAAGTCAAGCAGGTGGTAGAGCGGGCAAGAGCCGCATCAGCACCTGGCCCGAATGGCATCCCATATCGGGTATACAACAACTGCCCTGAGCTACTGAAGCTACTGTGTTGGCTGATCAGTGCTGTCTGGGAAAACTCAAGCCATTCCAACCAAATGGAACCGAATGGATCAGAGCTGTCACTCTCTTAGACAGGCTCCTTCAGTGTCAATATTTAAATCTCTGTTAAAGACTCATCTGTTCTCCTCTGCATTTGAGACAGCGGGAGTCTCATGGATGAGATGTCGCGTCTACTCACGTGTTTCATGTCTTTTATATGATTTTATTTATTTATTTTTGTTTGTTTTTACATCTGTTTAATATTTGTAATACTATTGTCAAGCACTTTGGTCAACTGTTGTTTTTTTAAATGTGCTTTATTGATAAAATTTATTCAAAAAGAGAAGACAGACCATCCGTCAGAGGGGAAGGTTTTTCTTGTCCGACAAGAACATGGTTGACACTGTGACATCACAGCTTGTGGGCGGCCTGGACAAAATCGACCAGAGCTGCCTCCCGAAGGAAATTCAAGATCTGTGGCCAAATGGCTCAGCTTCCCACAATGCCTTTCCAATGTGACACTGTTTGCCAGAAACATTCTCACGCTAGGAGAAGGAGAAGGTGAGACTTGTGTTCCAACTGAGAGACTCACCAGATCTGACCATCCAAAACACCAAGGTCTAGGTCCGAACGGGACGCAAGTGGGATGAAGCGCGAACAGTAGAACAAACCATTAGGGAGACTGTGGGATTTTGGACTGCATGTCAGTGTAATACTCACTGAGATGTCCTTCTGCACCTTCTCGTATCCCAGTGTAACAGTGGAGCTGTGGTTTGGAGAAGATGGCGTCAGGGTGAAGCTGTAGCAGTCAGAGCTCTCAGTCCCAGCCAGCGCCTGCTGAAGGTCCTGGATGTACCGCTCCCTCTGCATCTCCAGCTCCTCTGCCTCACCAGACACAGCCGCCTCACTCACTGCACACAGAACACAACACATGCAGCGTGAACATCACACAACACGTGATATTATTAAAGGGATGGTTCGGGTTTTGTGTGTGGATATATGAGGCAATGACACATATTCAGTGCTGACTGTGCTGTGCACAAGTATAACACATGGACCTTTCACTGAAACAGAGCTCATGAGGACACAAACTGATTTTAACCAATAAAAACTTCTATCACCTGCCGGAGGAATTCTGACTCTCTGACCACCTGCGCGCCTCCACTACCCAATTATAAAAAACAATCATCACAGTCATTTGAATTTAACAGACATTATTATTTAATCTTTCTTAATCCTTCTTCAGTTCAGACTAGCTGGTTGTAAAAACCAGGTATTTAACCTCTGAGGCCGACGCCTGTCTAGAGTGTCGAGAGTCGTTTGAGTTGAACAATGCGGATCGTTCACCCCTCCCAATTTAAGGTTGTTGGTTTCACCTGAGACGAGGTGTGAAGGGGTCGTCAGGTCTGCACTTGTGTGTGTGGTCAGTGTAAATCTGTCAGGACAGGTGTGTAAAACATGCAACGACGTGCGGCATGAGGTCTTTACCTTCTCCTCTCCATGCATTCTGTCCATCAGTCAGCAGCAAGTGGAAGCCCAAACCCAGGTCTGGCCCACTCCAGTCCACTCGCAGGAAGTAGGTGGAGTCAGGCTTGGAGGAGATGTGAATTTCCTGCACAGACGTTGGCATCTTTGCAGAAAAGAGACACACGGAGCTTCAGTTCTTTCAGTTCATTGTTGCTTTTCTCTACTTCCACTTATTCTTGTTAACATGTTTCATAGTACATAGTAAATTTTAACGGTTTCACGATATACAACAGTATTTTTGAGCATGAGTGCGTGCTCCAGTGAGAGAGGCTACGCAGGGCTGGAATGGTAATCTGGCATATCGGGCATTTTCCCAGTAGACAACGCAGATGCCTGAAAGAGGTCCAAAATAACAGACATGTTTACTAGGTTGAGCAGCAACATCAGGAGGAAGGAGGAGAGGAGGCTGACCAGAAAGGAGGAAGAACGTGACAGGGAGGAAACCAAAGAAGAGGGACAGGGAGACCATGGTCTTGTCTCAATCCATGGTCTGGATCCTCCCAAGAGAGGGAGAAAATGATTTCACGGGTTTCCCTTCTTCTTCTTCTTCTTCTGCTATTAAATTCTGTCAGGCTGTACACCAAGAGGCCAAACACTGCCCTCTACAGTTCAAAGTCCTGAATCACAGTTTTCCTGGCCCTCGAAGTCTGACTGTTGATTTAATCAGCCAAAACCTCCCATAAATCTGCAATATTTACACATATCTGATGTAAAATAAACACATTTAAAATGGATTTTATGCTTGAACATAGTTGTAGAGCTAACAGTAGAAGAATTTGATGATTTTTTTTGTACCAATTTATTTGTTTTGTGATTAAGTTCATATTATTATTTTTTTAATATTCCATGTGATACTGGAGTAAATGTTATATTGTCCTTAAATGTCACAAACATGGAATCTGCTATTTAATTTGTTTATTTCTAGTTTAACAACAATATGTAACAAAGGTTTCATAATTCTTCTCTTTTATCCACAAAAAAATAATTCAATAATTTGAAGAATCAGCTGAAATGACTTGAATAAAAAGCTTTGAAATGATAAATAATTAAATCATGATTATATCTTATTTTTGTAATGTTGTTATTTTTGGAGTTTATTTTATGTATTTATTCTTTTTTTGAATTTGTGTTTGGTTTATAATTATCCAGACTTCACTGAAACAAATGTATCCTTCAAAAATGTGTGAGAAGGAGGTGACGTGGCACTGTGACGCATTTCTAACAACATCTGGACGCTGGATCCACTTCACAGGATCCAGACCCTGGACTGAGACACGGCTCATGACAGTGAAAAGGGTCCACCATCGAACAGTGTTCAGCAGTGCCACGTTCCATTTCTCTAACACCTATCTATGTATAGGTATATGAAAAATGTACATTAAAAAAATAAATAAAAAATATTTAATGTGAGTATTTTCTTAATTTATTTGCTCTGAATAACAAAGAACTCATTAAAAGTGAATAATTTTGTTTGTGGACAAAACAAGACAAAACATCAACATTTCCAGGTTTGACGAACACCGATCAACATTTTTTAAGGATTTCTGATATTTTATGGACCAAACGATCAATCGATTAATCGAGAAAATAATCACAGATGAATCGATTATGAAAACAACCGTTTGTTGCAGCTCTAGTATGAACTGGTATACTACACGGCAGTTGCGGTGTGCACCAAACATCTAATGCATTATGAAGAACATACTACGCTGATGCACAGAATCCTTTGGGTTGCAGAACTGTCAATCATATAAGATCAGAAATGCTGCAATAAGTCATGAGAAGTGGGACATGACTGAGTGCATTAAGAAACTTGGGAGACTTCCAGCGGGACCTCTTTCTTTTTTTTTTAATGATTTTTGTGAAAGTAATGAGGTACCTGTTTGTTCTAAGCCGAGCCGTCTCTAACCACAGACCTGACCCAAAACAGTGGAACACTCGAAGAAAGGCCGTGCACACACTTGAAGGAGGTATGTTACACCAGGTGCACGCCGATCATAACGCCTGTAATTACATGATTTTCCTGGCGTCTGCAGCCTGCTGTTCACGTGCCAACCAACACTTCTAGCTCCAAGCATCCAGCAGAATGACCAAAGCTCTGAAGAGTGGGGGCTGTGAATGTATCTGTGATTTACACAGAGAACAGGAGATGCTGCTCTTTCTTTACCTCGCTGTTTCCCAGAGTTTGTGCTTTTGTGTACAGATTCTAGATCCTTTTATGACTGACATTATTGTTACATTATGATTCAAATGAATATTAGTATAGGTTTACTGCTAGTATGAACAACCCTGTTATAGCATGAAAATTTTAAGAGCGTCTTTACAACTACTCTGACAGGACTTAATATAAGTGTTAGACATCTGCTCTCGTCTGTCTCTACCCCGTCCTATTTTGTCCTCCAGTTTTTACCACAACTGGCAGATGGCAGGACACTTCTGAGTCTGGTTCTTGTTACATGGAAGTGCCTGCTTATTGAGTGAAGACGTACTGAACCCACAGGAAGAAATGAGCTTTCAAACCGTCAGGGTCTCCATGAGGATCAGCCACCAGGAGCCAAAAAAGCTCCACAAAAGTGACGACACGGGGAGCTGTGTATTACTCACAGGACTGACACACAGTGAAAGAGTGAAGTCCACACGTCACAAATATTCACACACTCCGATTTATTTTAACTTTGTGACCACATCCTTGTCTGTTTTAAAACAGCGACTCGTCGTGAGGGCATCCTAGCACTCAGCACGAGGATCCTGGTCTGTTTGAATGCTGTGACAACATGCTGGTCTAGCAAGAAGATCCCGGGTTCGAGTCCCGGTCAGAACCAGGGTCTTTCTGCAGGAGGTCACATGTTCTCACATGTTCTCACCATGTGTGCTTGGGTTTCCTCCCACAGACCAAAAACATGCAGATCTGGGGATTAGGTAAATTGGATATATATACATATATATACATACGTTTTTGTGAAATGAACCTATTCAAACTGTGTCAAAATATCACTTTAGATGATTTTTTGTCTTGATCTATACCCGTCTTTTTCTACAGACTGAAGAGAACATCTTTGTTTCTTACTGATCTGCACAAATATCACAAACTAATCATTTTAAATATGTTTTTTTCAGGTGAAAATGAGAATAATGATGTATAAATTATGATTCGTTCAGACATCGCGAATCATATCAGCATAATTGCAATTAAAAACTCAAAATCGTTCAGTCCTACTCTTCACCACACACTCCCAAAAAGCCAGCACACAGATTTGGACTTTTATTACCTGTTGATTACACACAAACATGTGCAGACCCTGTGCTACACTGACAGTTATGTCATTGTTAAACACTGCTTTTATTCGCTCATGTAATGACAAAAGTGTTGAAAATGATTATTCCAGCACCTTCCAACCATGTCATCACAGCTCTGTAAGCACTGTAATGCGCGAACACACGACCTCTTATTAGGTGTAAGTACAGGAGAAGCAGCAGCGGCACTCTTCCTCACTCAGCCGGACACATGTTTGTGCAGCCTTATCTTTAACAACATCCGTTTCACACCTGCTTCACAACTATATACATGCACAGGACGAGGAAAATAAAATACTTGGAATAAGTAGTGTACACACTGAACTGTATTAAACTGGAGGTGACATGTAACACACACACACACACACACACACACACACACACACACACAGAAGATACACCGCGCGCGTGGATATTTATGTTTGTGTTTGTGTTTATGTATGTGTTTGTGTTTATGTTTGTGTTTATGTGTGTGTTTGTGTGTTTATGCTTGTGTTTGTGTGTATTTTCGTTCTTACCTTTCAACGACTCCCAGCTGGACCGGCGGCAACTGACTATTACGTCATCACTAGGCGACGACGCTGAACAGCTGAGCCGACACAGGACTACAGTCTCACGCATTTCGATCGGTCCACGCGCCACACGTGACGTTTCTCACGTCCCCGCACACAGCTTGGTAATCTATGAACGGATGAGGGCGAAGGCAGAGCGCTCTGCGTCATCCATTCATACACATGTGTTGAATTAGCAACCTGTCAGCCAATCAGAAAATAGTATTTCTTGTTGTCGGGTGAAATAGGTGTCACGAACGCGCACGAATGCTGTGAATGCGCGCGCCCGTTTCAGGCGACGAGATGGACATGAAAGAGCGGTTAATCGTTTCAATGATATCAGTGAATGTATGATTATGGCTGCTTATTAAAGTGTAAAAACAGAAAACTATTCTTTCATTCTCACACACACACACACACACAGTTTCATTACTGTTTTATTTATGACAGGCCAGCAACAATTATTCAATTATTCATTCATTTCTAAATTAAGCATCACATATTTTGGTAATGGCTGTATCAGTTTGAGTGTTTTTTTTTTTGAATAATTAAATGTTGTGCTTCTTAAATGTAAATGCTGTCTGGTTCCTTTGCTCCATATAACAAAGAAATCAGAACTGAACAAAATGGAATCATTTTGGTTTTGGAGTTTTGAGAACAATATTGTTATTTCCAGGTTTGGTAAACAAAGGTCAACATTTTTCAAACATTGTTGGTATTTTACGGAGCAACAATTTTGCTCGATTGATTGACAGACCAATTGAATATGAAAAAGAATCTTTAGTTACAGCCGAATAACAGAGCAGGGGGAAAAAGATTTAATTACAACATTTGTAGTATTTGTATTTATTCACAATAAAACATCTATTTCAAACAACTGAGTTCTGACTACAATGTCGACAGTCTTAACTTACTGCATAAATGTAACAAATAAATAAAGTTGCATCATATCACAACAACAACACCCAGAGCTGGACACATAACCTTCGTATGGGTTCTCATTACACCATGGTCACAGTCAGCTTCACAGCAGCAGGGTTCCGGGTTGGTCGCTGTTGAGACAGACCTCTTAGAGACTGGACATAAAAACAGTCAACAAAGCAGCACTCTGCAGGCTCTGGCTCATTTATTTAGATTGGCACTCTGAGGATGTGATGTGGTCTCTGCTCAGTGTAACAGGTGTCAGTGAGAACAGGCACAGAAGACTGGATCTAGATTGTTATGTTTGGTGTCTTTGGACAGTGGACAACATTCTGCTTGAAAGGACACGCTCTTTGCCCAAACCATTATAAACGTTTTCTTTCATCTTGTTCCAAAAAGCACATGATGATGGCAAAACTGCATGAGAGCAAACATCACCCAGGTTGCACTTCCAACATGTGGATGAAACCATTAAACTGCATTTGGTTTGTTTCACTCGTTCATTCCCAGTTTGACTCTCTCAAAACAAGATGACATCGTCCCTCCTAAAGTAACTAAAGTAAATAATCAAAAGTCAAACTAATCAAAGTCAAACTGAACCTAATCAGTAAAAAAGGGCATTAAACAGTAACAGTAACATAACTCTACTTACATGACTACAGTAAATCTGTGTTTACTGCAGTGTTGTAATGTAACAGAGTACAAATACTTCATTACTGTGCTTAAGTAGAATTTTCACATATCTGTACTTTACTTTGTTATTTATATACAACTTTTGCTTTTACTCTGTTGTTTCCAGGGTAACACAGGGGTGTGTATATTCACCTCAGCCACACACGCTGTGTTTAAAGGAAGGTTCATGGTAGCATGATATCAAGCGACGGACCGCATGTAATTGATTGGGGGGCCACATATGGCCCACGGGCCACCAGTTTGACACCTCTGAGGTCATTCTAATTTGGTTATTACCAATTTCCTGAATTTTCATTGTGATTTTGAAGTTATTACTGTGGTATTACCATTTTATTGCTAGCATATTACTCACATATTATTACCAAGATAATACTATGCTATGGCAGTTTTGCCTTGAGTTTACCCATCATTACCTATTGTTTGGTCCTTATTACCCTGTTATATAAACACAACAGCTATACCTAATAATAATAGATGATACAATTACTTGTTATTACCCTATTTTTATCCGTTTATTACCACACTGTAACCATGATATTACCAAGCAAAGTACATAAAGTAGCTGACATAAACGCAATAATGAGGAAATACATACTTACAATATGTGACATATATGCCCCTATACCAAGAGTAATATTGTCATATAGGTTACGTTACGTTCTTTATATGTACACACTGTATAACACACTGTATCATGTGTATATTGATATTCAACATACACATGTACATGCATTACTTTTGCATTTGGGAGAACAGGAAAAAGGGATGGATGTTGGGCAATCCACATACAGAAAGACAATAGTTGGAGGAAAGACCACTGAGCTGAGCTCTTAAATTGGAACCAGGAGACATCAGTGAATGAGCCCTCTGTGCCTCACACACACACACACACACACACAGAAAGAAAGTCCTCTCTCATGTAGACAAAACCTTTGGTAAAATTGTGTAATCAGTGTAAATGAGCTGTGAGCTGGCAGCATACAGCAGTTCTGTGGAAACCAGGTTGGGGGTCTTCTCGGGTAACCTCCAGGAAGCAATCCAACCCCTCAAACCACACACACACACACACACACACACACACACACACACACTTGTTTACTTTATAATTCACATTTGCCCAATGGGGGAGTCTGCTGAGAACAAACTCCCAACTCTGCCTCATGTGAACAAGAAGAAAGACGAGAAAACACAATAACATGCACAGCTTGTCAAATTTGAACATTATTTAGGTAGAGGCTTCAAATAAGCCCACGAGGCTTTCTGCCTCTTCCTGCACTGTACGTTACTTTGTATTCTTTGTCAATGTTGTATTTGTTCTTTTAACTGTGCAAAATAAAATAAACAAATAAACAAAGCTTTAGTGTGAAATCCTCATGTGCAGTCATGAGCGGCACTTTAAAAGTCTAAAAGGCTGATCTGAGAAAAACAAACAAAAACAAACAAAAACTTAACCTCTGTTTTTCTGTCCCATAAGTGCATCAGTTGCCAAAACCAATTCCTCGGAGGCGCAAGCCTACCTGGAAATAAACTTGTTTCTGATTGTGATTCTGAGGAGACGATGGGAGTTTGAATCACCATAAACTTGGTCAGAATGCAATGATGGCAGGTCCTGGTGAGTGGTGTGTGTGTGTGTGTGTGTGTGTATGGCAGGGCCCTCATAAGCGTAACAGTAAGTGAAGGAAAAAGATGAAAAACAAGAATCAGAACAGATATAATCCAGACTTTGCACCTGTTGGTGCTTGAGCCCTTCAGCTTTTTTTCCGAAGAAGTCTCATGATCTCGGTCATTTTTTAAATCAGCTTCTATGTGTATGTATCGTACTGCTAATACGTACACACGTATATATAGTGATAGTTTGGATTTGATAATAACGCGAGTGGAAAAGGGTCACTGATGTTGTCTTAGAAGGACGGTTCACATGGAGGAGGTCAGAAAGAGAATGTGGAGCAAGTGAATGGAGAGACTTGTAGCAGAGGAGAGGCTTGAAGATGATCCAGAACTCATCAGGGAGCCAGTGCAGATGTTCCCCAGCTGCAGCTCAGTGCTGCCCCCTCAGGGACAAACTCTTCACATTACAACCAATTTTTCATATATTATAATAATTTTTATTGTATCATACATGAATCTTTTTTTGAAAACAAATCTGAGAACTCAGATTTATTCATCTCAGAATTATGGCTTTTTTCTCTTTTCCTGTTTGGTTGACGGGTGCAGTGCCCGAGCAGTTTTTGTGTGTGTTTTTAGTAATTGTTGCTTTGATGTGTTTGAGTGCTCATTGTTATTATTACACAACAGAAGTTCAGTGACATTTTTTTTTGCCCAGCTAAATACAACGACTACATCCATGGTCACTCTGTGGCAGCTTCCTGTCAGCCGTCAGCTGAAGATGAAAACGTGCTAGAGTCGGTGTCTGAGTTCAAATTCATTTGTAATTTTGCTGTCCAGGGTGTGACCCCGCCTATTGCCCTATGTCAGCTGAGATTGGCACAGCACCGCCCCCCACCAAGCGGTAGAAAATGGATGTTTTTAACAATAAGTCCAGTTATTATTTACATCACCCTGTGTTTCTTTGTCCTTTCACCTTCATACATTCAGTCAGTATCAAAAATCACAAAAACAAAACCAGGCTGTAAATATACACAAAGAGCACTTTATTAAAGAAGGACCATGGTTATACACAAGGAGCATTATATACTTAATCCATTTGAGTCACTCATAGATACGTGTTGATCAAATCCATCCATCGTCTCAGGTCAGAACGTCACCACTTTAGTCTGTTTGGGTTTGGCCTTCTTCACTGGAACATGAACGTCTTCGTGGTCTGCGCTCATGTTGTTCGACAACCAGCCGACTGTCACGGAGTTTGCTGCAGGGACACGGTGAGGACAGTGTTTGAGACATAATGCAGTGTTTGCATAAGGCAGACATGCGACAGAAACTCACTTGCAGCCTGGTGTTCCGGGCAGTCCTTCTGAAAATGTTCCACTGACCCACAAACACGACAGCAGCCTCCTGCACACACACAATCCATTCTTTAGAAAGACTGCACAAAAAAAAAGTTCATAGAACAATGTCTACAATTGTACCTTGTGCATAAAGTCCTTTAGGATTATCTTGGCAGGACCGCGACAGATGTCCAGTCTGACCACAGATGAAGCACTTTGCATACGGGTAATCACCTGAGAGAACCAACAGTTTAAAATTATGAAAACCTAATTCATTCATTCATTGTGGACATCTGTGGTCGTCGGTGTCCTTCTTGGCCCTCACCCAGAGCTGGGTCCACTTTAGCTCTACATTTGTGGAGTTCGTGCTCGGTCGAGCCGCAGCGGTAGCAGATGCCTCGGCCCATCTCTTCATCTCTGTCTGCCTCTGGACAGTCTACCAGACCATGACCAGGCTTCCTGCAGTTAAAGCAGATCTGAGGAGAGACACACAGCATCACAAAGAGAACTCACTGACTCATTTTTTATTTTAGGTCTTATTTAATTTTTCAGATTCAAATTTCCATTTTAAAATCTTTTTTTTCCAGTTTCAAACCTTGGTTTTTCAAGTTGCTGATCTATTTATTTAGGCATCCATCCATGTACGTATGTACAGTGCCTTCCTACAGTATTGGAACAGAGAGGCCAATTCCTTCATTTTTGCCGTAGACTGAAAACATTTGGGTTTGACATCAAAAGATGAACATTTCAGCTTTTATTTCCAGGTATTTACATCTGGATCTGATACATAACACAGAAGATGGCACCATTTGTTGTTGTTATTAAAAAAAAAATACATATTTGAATTATCATTGATTATATTCAACTCCTATCTATCTGCTTTTTCAATCATTAAAAGTCAAGTTATGGCTCTCTCTCATTTTATTTGATAAAACCCTTGTCTGTCCCAAATAGCTTCCCAGAGGCGTTACCAAAAGGCTTCCTGGAAAGACTGCCTTAACAGGGACCACCCACATTTTTAGTAACTGAAATGAACGGTCTGAAATAACTCACCATTGTGCTCTTCTTGTCCGTCTGTCTTTTTATCCTTCTGTCCTCTCTTCTCTGGTCCTTCTTCAAGGCGATATTCACCTCCTCCCTGAGATCCTGGTCCCAGTCCCTCCCTCCTGTAGGCTTTCTGGGCAGCGGCTGTCCAGTCTGGTGAAGATAATCCAGGAAACCGTTCACATCCTCGTTGACGTAGTCCTTCTTACGGTTGGGTTTTGTCACCGCTGATTCACTGGGCTGATTTCTCCTCAGATGGTCCCTCTGCGGTACTTGTCTAACAACAGCACTGTCACCAGAGCGACCTGCATGACATTGTCTCCCAGCTTTGAACTGACTCCATGGAGTGGCCTCTGCTGGTTTGTGCTTGTGAACATTGTTGGCTCTCGCCCACCGTGTCATGACTGCACCCACTGTCTGAGGTCGAGAAAGAAACACTGAACGTCAGATGGAACAGTTGACAACAACACTGCAAAAATAAATGTAGAACTTCGTTTGATCTGAAGTTTGTTCCAACAAACCTAAAACCTGCCTGACCTTAGCTGTCAACCTGTCCATCACCAATGCAAACAAGAAGGAGGATCAGAGCTGATCAAATTGCATTAAACCTTTTTTATGCATGCATTTCATTTATTTATGGTTTATTTGACATGTGCAGTGCACATTAATAAACATACAATGTAAATGTGGCAGAATTAGCCAAAATGGCTATTTTACATTTGTTGTCCATGGACCGATGTTAACAGGTCAGATGCATACTAAAAGAAACAAAATCATACAATATACATCCATCATAATAAACGCAATTGGTAAAAGACCACAAAACAAAACATGCAAGAAGAGAAGGGTCAGTAAATAAAGAGAAAAACTGGGGAGAGAAAAAAGGAGAAAAGAAAAGAAATAAAGAAAACATGGCAGTGATGGTATAAGATACCGTACAACTAACTAGTAGAGGTGCTGGCAGTGTGATGTTACTTAGTGTTGACATGTTTGGTGGCTAACTAACCACTTTTTTTAAATTGTGTTTGAATGTGTGGTATATTTTTATGTCTCTGATGTGGGATGGCAGCTCTAATGGAAAATGCAGATTGGTCAAAACTGCTTTTTCTCATCTGAATTATACAGTCACCTCCAGTTGTACTTCTTGTTGATATGTTTGCAGGTAAACCTGTTTTTATGACTTGTCTTAAAACAGAAGGAGCATGTCCATTTATAATCTTATATGTTAGGCATAGGTTTGTGTATTTCATAAGGTTTTCCCAGCTCAGTAGTTTATATTTAGTTTAGATGAGGCAGTGATGAAGATGTCTTGGTTTTTTATCAAGGACTTTGAGGGTTTGTTTATATAGAGACCGAATGGGCATGATAGACGTTGTACTAGCCTGAGACCAAGTTGTTAAGCAATATCATTGAAGATCATTGAATACATATACATGATTGCAGCCTCTGTTGACATACAGTTTCGTAGGGATCTAAAGTTTGCCAGATTGAATTTAACTCACTGACAGACCTTTTTAATTTGGGCTTTAAATGAAAAGTTACTATACACATAGAAGTACATGCATACTGTTTAAGACACATTCAGTTGTAGACAGTTTTGTTTTAACCATGTTGTGATATGATGCATTGACTTTGTTAACTGATCTGCGACTTGTGCTGCATCACTACCATGGACGTAAATCACAGTATCATCTGCATACATTTGAATATTAATGCCAGGGCATGCATTTCGTCTTATGAATGGTGTTGCGTTTGTGGCAGATTTGGATTACGTGACATAATTGAAGTGATTACTACATTATAACATTAGGCAATCCTGTACTACTTACACATAGTAGCATCAACATCAACTTCACCTTAACTAGTGTTAATTAACGAGATGAAACACGTAGTTTAATCAGTGTGTACACAGCTGTAGAGAAGCTAGCACAGCACAATTCAATCGTTAGCACCGAGTAACACAGTAACATCCAGCGAGTTTGTCTGTTTTAGCAGCTAGCCCAAACACGTACCGTTAGCTTAGCATGTCACTTACAACGAGCGATAAAAGCTACAACAGCACGACTGCTGCTGAAAAAACATTAAATAAAAAGAGCACATTTAACACATTATTATTGTTCAGAACTTAGACACGTTTACCTTTTCACTGCGGCCTCATGTGTTTGGATTTCCACCCGGAAACAATCTTCTTCTTCTTCTTCTTTCCTGGTGATGGACGGCACGGTGCTGCCCCCATCCGGTACACTGGTGTAACATCGCTTCAAACATCCATGGTGCAACTTCATAAGAATGAACGGAACCAAAGGGGCGGAGCTCTATCCAATGCTGCTGATACGTACGCTGAGGCCACAGGCAGCTCACACGCAGCTCGTACGTTTGCTGCCATCTAGTGGAATAAAATGGCTACTGTGATATTTACTCGTTGTAACTTTGTGAACTTTGTCTTTTTAATTCACTATTTTTGATAGGCAACTAATAAAGCAAAAGAAAATAATCACACATTTCCATGTATTAGTCAGTACAAAGTTGGCAATCATCTACAAGAAAGAGACAACATTTGAATAATATTCACATATGTCTGTTTTATATATTTCCACAAAATAAACTTAACAAGATTTGCATCAAATCAAGAATAAACATTTTTCCTCTAAAACAATCAGTCATCTGTCTACTATCAATCATGCATTCACTTGTCCCTTAAACACATGTCATCTTTATCTCCTCATCAAAAGAGTATTTCTATGTAACTGTACAAGTTCTTACTCACTAGAACAGAATAAATCAACAGTTCAACTATTTTTTACACATATAAACATGATTGAACATGCAAAGTCCATGCAGAAAAGCCCTCGTTCTGACCAGGTGGCAAACTTGGGTCTTTAAAGTATCATGATCATAAAATATAGTGTCTTATCACCTGATAATAATAATTACCGTGAACTGGCGAGTTCCATTTATCTGTATGACATTAAATTAAATGACTTCAACGTTATAATGTGGCTGAGCAGTAATTAAAAAAATGATCATGATATCATTATCTTTTTTCTGTGTACAGTATAATAAATAATTCAAGCATTGTTTGAAGTTTGCACCACTTCTGTTCCATCTTGGAACATGAAGAGACAGAGGGAGCAACACACATGGTGAAAGATTACAGTAAAGATGATGGATAAAGTTTCAGGTTGTTTACAAGGTAAACATTTTAGATTAAACAGAATTCAATACAAATCTTTTCCAGTGTTGACATGTGACAAAGAAATACATGTATTTTTTGTTTACTGTTTTGGAACAAATAACCACAGTTTCAAATCATGAATGTCACTTATTTGTTCCTCACCATTAATAATTAGCACATATAATACAACGTATTAATCACCTGTCTCTACATGTTACTTTCCAGAACCATAATAAAAGAGTCAGAACGTTAAAATAGAAAAAAGTCACTCTAAATCTACTGTTAATTGTTAGCAGTGAGTTAACAGGGATCTAATTAATGGCCACAATGTTACATTCTAACATTTCCACTGACGTCAAAATGCACGACCTTTTAAATTAATATGATACCGTTTATAATATCGTTGAACATCATATTGTTAGCCTAATTAGCTAAAATGAGCTATCATTAGCCACGCGCACACCGGAAGTCATGTGATTACCAGGTGTATATCAGCTGTGCACCTGCGGCCTCGTCTCCTTCACGCTCCTCTTCAGTCAGCAGCTGCCAGATCTCCCGGGAACAGAAGATGAAAAGAGAATCGAAAACCTCAAAAATACTAGAAAGAAAGAAAAGAAAAGAAAAGAAAAGAAAAGCTTAGCTTTTACGTTCACGAGGACATCAGACGTGTCGTGTAGGACGAAGGTTTTCGTGCGTGAACACGTTCAAAATGTTTGCGCGGGGAGGTCAGAAACCTGGTTCTGACCCAAGACGCCTTCAGGAAGGTCAGTGATGACTCAAACATGAACTAAACTCGAAACTAACTTTTATTAATTCTTAACATTCTAGTATGTTAATGTTTATGAATGGAAGTCCTGATTGTTCTAACAAACGGAAGTCTGTGTATATTTGTAATCAACTGCGTCAGTGAACGCGTCTTAAATGTGGGTTTTTACAAATACCCACTTTAACTATTTCTCAATTGTATTAATTCCAATTGACAAACTTCACCAGCGGATGAAACGATTGACTTTTGACTTAAAAATGAGGTTATTTTTGATGCTTTTCACAACTTATTTAAATGGACTTTCTGAATTCCCATCATTTACACACATACACAAAATACAAACATTAGTTTTCTTATAGGAGTGATGGAAAATATTGGTTATTTAATGTTTCACTGAAACGAACCTTATTTATTTTCTTTTAACAGACATCATCGCCCTGCTCGGAGACTAAGTGGGGTTTGTTTGGCTTAAACAACCCCAAACAACACTAAGAACACTAAGAAGTGAGTGACAGTTAAATACACAATTTCACCACACATGTTTTTAAAATTTAGAATGATGCTACTCAATACTATATTTTATTTTGGCAAATACAAAACAAACCCAGTGTTTTTTTTGAAAATATTTAAATTTTGTGTATTAACATTTGTTGAATCTGAATTTAAGTGTTCTGTTTTTGAATGACACATGATTGACTGGTAATTAATTTATTTTTTTCTTTTCAGTTTGATCAGCATGAAGATCTTCAAACAGTAGGACGTTGTTTTTATTCCGGGTGGTCGCTGTGCCCCCACTACGCTCTTTGCTTGGCCGCCGCGCCTTTTTATGTGCATCTGTCATGGCCGCCGTGCCTCGAAACTTCTTTCAGCTCATCATTTCACATACATGTTAGTACATATTAGTTGAGGTTGAACGAAATCCATAGTTTGACTAATAGCCATTCATCTAATTTGAACGTTTCGCCGTCGTCGAGCATTTATTTCGTCGTGGACTGCCATCCAGCATTTTGAATTTCCTCATTTGACGGACACATCATCGCATTTATTTCGTCGTGGACTGCCATCCAGCATTTTGAATTTCCTCATTTGACGGACACATCATCGCATTTATTTCATCGTGGACTGCCATCCAGCATTTTGAGTTTCCTGACTTTCCTGATATTTTGGTGGAATGCTCCACGTCGGCTCCCGCTGATGCACTGGAAATGTAAGTACCGTTAACTCTTTGACTTTGTGGTTTTGTAAGAATACGCCGCTGTAACTGCAAATTTTTAATTTGTTTTTTTTCCCGTTTCAGCTTGTCCATCCACGAGGACCCGCCCATTTCATCCAACATTCTCCTGGCGAATCTTGAGAAAAATGAATGATCAGAAACTGTCCTTCAATCTAAAATACAGCATGCATTGTTTTTATTTAAAAAGCATCTTTGTACTATGTATGTAAAATGGAGTCTGTATGAGTCGCTGAAAATCCAGTTGAATTTATTGCATAGTATTTAACCTGTGTTACCAAAGCGTGAAGGGCATAAAGGCAATAAATGGTTCTAATTATGCCCTAACAATTAACACATTTTATGAGCTAAATTCCTCACCATGCGTTTGTCAAGGTAATCAATTTATGCATGCGCCACGATTGCTGTTTTTGGCATTGCTGTTTGCATCTGTCTGTCTGTCTCTCTCTGTCTGTCTGTCTGGGGGGGGCTTGAGTTAGGGTTGGGTATCATGCAGCCTAAATAGACAACATTTTGATAATTGGGCTTCTGATTGCTGGAGGAAATTACATCCATTTTATTTTAAAGCAGATTTAGGTTAACTTTAATCATGCGCCCCCAAAATGACAACCTTGATAAAAGTTGCTTGCCATGTCTTATAGATATTTATTTCCCCAGCCGTTAATTACTCAGGCTTGGATTGTTTTGTAGCGCTTTGAAATAAATCAGTGGATATTAATAAAACATACTAGAACTTAAATGACATTTATTAGAATTAAATTAGGTGGGATTGATTCATTTTCACTGGTAATTAGTGACTCCAATGGTTATTCAGCCCATGGCAAATTTCACCCAACACACATTTTGTAATCACAATGAAAGTTTTAGGTTTAGACTGCCTTGTCTTGCTCTGCCAGATTTAATTCCAACTGGACACTCGAGTTAGAACCACTTTTTCTTTAATGCGACGTACTTCTTTTGCGTGTCATGTCGGGAGGCCTCCCAGCAGGGGATTTTTTTTTTCCCACCTCTGCAGAACGCGTCACTAGAGTTGCGTCGTTCATTATTTACCGCAGCGTCCGTGCTGCGCGTCGGTTTCAGGACGTACGAGGGTCAGTTGGGTGCGAGAGAGAAGCTTGGGTTCTCTGGGAGGATGCAAACCTGGCAGAGCGACGACTATTGTAATTAAATGGTAACAATTATCAAGCACAACTAATGTTTTTTTGCTTTATTTTCAAAATGACTTGATTAGTTCTTAATTACAGGATAAACAAATATAGTTTAGCTTGCATATATACTTAAATATGAAACCTTCTATGGGGTGAATTTCAGATCTTATTCATTTACGTTGTCTTGAGGCAGAAACCTAATAAAAATAGGGCACTTTTAGCGTTGCATAGTTCCGCTCCAGGGCATTTTCTCCATTGTTGTCATGGAAGCCCTCCCCAATTTAAACATTTAACAGTGATAAGTAATGGAGCTAAAAAAAGGTTGGTGTTGACCTAGTGATTTTGAGGATTTGTAAATTTCATCCTATATCAGAATGAGGAAAGTCAGGGGGAGGGATGGGGATGATTTGTAGGATGGACCTGGCCTGGATCCACACCGAGGCAGCTGTGGTAAGAGTGTACCTTGCACACCTGGAACAGGTGAGCTACTGATGCAATTCTGAATGTATTTACTTTGTTGAAAGGAATACAGTTGAACCAATTGTATCTTTCCTTTTGCTTCACAAGGTCCAGAACGATTGAGTCAAGTGGTGATGAAGACCAAGGACGCCGTGACCCAAAGATGTCGTATCTTGGACAGCTGGGACGTGAAGGAGGCGGGGCCACCTGCACCAAACCATACATGATGCGTCTTTGCCATGAGATGTCTTCATGTAAGCTCAGTCAGATCTATCCTTTACTTTAATACTTCAGTTTGATGCTCGTTTTATTTATTTTTGCTCTTGTGTTTTTTAGTTGCTAAACCTGGGATCACCTTGACCCTTGCCACAAGATGAGGTCAACCACCACGCCCCCAGTGTCCAGTCAGTGTCCTGCACTCAACCCAGGCTGAAACCTAATCAAGGTTGCATCTAAATAATTTCTTAATCTCTTGTGTTCAGATGATAACCCCGGAGAGACTGCTGTGTCTGCAGGCCACAAATCGAGGTCAACCACCACGCCCCCAGTTTCCAGTGGATGAACGATTTCAAATCAAGGTTGCACATGACACTCTCGCACACTTGGAACAGGTGATGGAATAAATGTGATAAAATGGAAATGTCATCATTTAGCTTGAATGTGTGCAGGATGGTAAAGCCATATTCTGATGGATGACACAGTGACGCAGGATTCGTGTGGGTCCCGATGTCACGACGCCTCCAAACAAGATACGGTCCCCACAGTTAAACCATCGTCCAAACAGACAACTTATAAATCCTTGACTCCTACTTTGCCCATTTTCTTTGAACATCAGTGTTTACAAGTCACTGTCTCCAAATCATGCAAGAGCTCTGAAGTGTTCTTGCATGACCCGATAGATTTGTAATTTAACCAACGTTTCCATAATTAACTAAATGTAGACTTCAGTTTGGAGTCGATGAGCTGGGTTTCCGTAACACGACAGAGAACGAGGTCAGAGTCGACTCCTCGCATGGTAAGGCTTTAGTCCTTCCCCTTCTTCTCTGTGTGTGACGGAAATCTGACCCAGGACCCGTACTGACCTGTGCGCTGTGGTTGTGCAGTTTCCCAAACTAGACAAGGATCCATCTAGTTTTGTGAATCGGCTCAACATGGCACGCAATAATCATCCTCGCTCTTGGTAAATCAGCAATTGCTTTTTTTTTTGGTCATGTATAACAGCATGATCACTTGTAAACACGGCATGTCTTAAGCATTTGAGCGAATCAGAGTCGAGCTTTTAAAACTGTCTGTTTTTAATCCGTGGCTGTGGGACGTCTTCAGGTATGCTTTTTCATATTTTGTCTTTTTGTTTTATGCTCGTGTTTATCAAACCACACTGGATAATGACGATGTGGGATGTCTTCACTTATGTCGTTGTCACCTTTTGGTCACTTCAGTTAAATTGTGGATTGCAATACAAAGGTATTGAAGGTTTTTTTCTTCTCCATTTTCAGGGTTTCACCCTCTGACCTCGAGCAATGACAAGGAAATAGTCAACCACCTTGTTGTGCGAGCGTTCCAGGATATGATCCAGTGACGAGCCTCACCTGGATTCACGGACACATTCTGCCTTGAACAGGTGAGCCACCTCAATGGGTTTGATGAATTGTAAGATGAATACAAAGGTAAGTCGAAATGCATGTTTTCTTTAATTAGTTGCAGAATTGACAAACCCAGGCTTTTGGAGGCCACAGTTTCTGTGGGATGCTGTGATGGGAGGAGCCAACGTGAAACAAACTCTCCTCGAAGTTGCCTCTTGACTAATGGACGGATCAGGTACGAACGTTCAGATCATTCTCCACTTCTCGAGGTGTGCAATGCACAAGCCAAAACAGTGATGGACAACATGGTTTCTAGGGTTTCCGTGCCACCAGGATATGGATGAAGACCGGAAAGACCGAGATGCAGCAGTGATGGAGGTCAGCCTGTGCCTCGTCGCTATTGGGATGTCCTCACGTATGTCCTGTCTGATATATTCTCCACTTCTGATGAATCTGCGCTTGCTTAAAGTCATGATCGCTTTACTCTGTTTACAGATATTCAGCCTGAAGAACCTGTGACCTGACCTCATGTTGGAATGACCACACAACATGTTGAATACCATTCTATGATTACCAGTGCCTAACAGGTTACACCACTCTGTCAGCTGTTGGCCCATTAGACCATTGGCAAAGCAGACAACTTGAAATGGTTGATCCTAATTTTCCCCAAACTCTTCAATATCACTTTTTACACGTCTAAAACATGCTGGAGATCTACTCGGGCTCTCCTGCGTGGCCCTCGGACTTAGTTAAATCACTTCAGTTTGGAGTCGATGAGCCGGGTTTCCTTAACACAACAGAGAACGAGGTCAGAGTCGACACATGGTAAGGCTTTAGTCCTTCCCCTTCTTCTCTGTGTGTGTGAGGGAAATCTGACCATGGACCCTTACTGCTGTGTGCTGTGGTTGTGCAGTTTCCAAAACTAGACAAGGATCCATCTAGTTTTGTGAATCAGTTCGCCACGGTATGCTATTATTATTATTATTATTATTATTATTATTATTATTATTATTATTATTATTATTATTATTATTATTATAATAATAATATTATCCTGATGAGCCTTTTTTTTGTCATGTATAGCAACATGATGTCTTGTAGATTGTGTTTTGTCAAATTGGGATTAAGCATTTAAAATTGTCATCTTCATCACTGGTCCAATTACAACAGCAGATGGTGCAGAATGTAAAAAAAAACCCAAACACATACGGCGAACCCAAAAATAATACTCTACTGCAAACTTGTTTTTAAATGCATGATACTGTTGTGATAAAATAAATCATTGAATTTATTTTTTACATGTCTCTTGGTGGCTTAATTGTTCCCATCTGCAAAGGTTAGATGTACTCTGTCAAAGGTTACTTTGTTTCATTTGCCATGTTTAAAGAATCAAATCCTTTCTTAAGGTCGATTTACATATTTATATTTTTTTTTCACTTGGAATAACATGGTTTTATTCAGCAACTGGAACGGTTTGTCTCCCATTGTTAAATTTACCAGAGCTGGGATCAACTAGACCAGTGCTTCTCAAAATAACATATACAAAAGTACCACCTGAGGAAAATCTCGAGCTCTTAAAGGAACCCCATAATCATACTGTATAAAATACAGTGGTGTAAACGGATTTCACAGAAAGCAGATTTATTCCCAATGAAAATGTACTCGTCTTCCTCACATTTACTGACTTTGCATTGCACTGTGAACTGGTCAACATACAACCACAATTGCACCAGTGCCAAGTTTTAGCCAAGTGGCATAATTGGTATTTAGGATAAAATTGTAAAAGAATTTTTTTTTTGCCAATAAATGGACAATTTGTTCCAATAAGGTTTAATATTATGTTGCCAGTCTTTGTGACATTTGTCATATATAGCAACATGACTACTTGTAGATTGTTTGAAGCATTTTGTCAAATTAGGATTAAGCATTTAAAATCAGTGGTCCAATACATAATCATACTGTATAAAATACAGCAAAGTAGGCTAATGATTGGTGTTTAGGATAAAATTGTGAAATATTTTTTGCCAATGAATGGACAACTTGTTCCAATAAGGTTTAATATTTTCTGGTGCCAGTCTTAATTTGAAAAAAGTCCTTGTTATTTCAGATGTTTGTTTTTTAGAGCATTAGATTGTAATTTCATGTAACACTTGTGAAATGATTTGTTTTAGCTGTAAGTGTGTTTTCTGTTGTAGCAAAGTGTGCACTTTTACACATTTTCCTACACAAGATTTTATTGTTTTCTTAGAGAAAGCACTTGGAGTGCTCTGTTTACCACCATGTCACTCTAAGTCAGCCATATGTGGGTCATAACCTTCATAACCTATATTTAACTTTTGAGTCAAATGCAAAGAATATGCAGGAAAAACCTCATCACCTCCTTGACAGAGGTAAATGTATCATGACCATGGATGGCTTCAAATCAGGGGGAAAAAACATGACTAATGCATGGATGTAGCCCCGCCCCCTATTAATATAACGATGACAACATCAACAATAATGATTGTGAGCTTTATATCGTGTGAAAGCAACATTTATGAACAATAAATGTTGGGCAGCCCGTGGCCAAGTGGAAAGGGAACTTGACTTGTAACCAGAAGGTCGCCGGTTCAAATCCCCAACCCCCCAATGCTCTAATTCTAGGATGGGTCAAAATGCAGAGGAATACTTTCCCTAAGGGGATTAATAAAAACTAACTTTAATAACACTGTAGAAATATTAAATGTGACGATGTCGCATACACATACAGTTAACTACAAAGTACACACTGTATTTTCAGTTTACAGCAACTTTGATTATTATCATACAGTATGTCAGTGACATTTTTAAAATGCATAACAAATGTAAAAATAGCACAAATCAAAGTATGTGATATTAAATGCTTTAATATCACACTAAACACGTCAGTTCTTATTTCTCAGCACCAGTGACCATACTCCCATCATGCCTTTGGCTGTTCATGGATGCGACGGGCAAGTAGAGAACACAGACGCCCAGAGGCATTATGGGAGTAACCCTACTGCTCTATGGGTCGTACAACCCAGGAATGAACTTTAGGTTAAGCTGGAATGAGCACATGCACCCACAGGAGGATTCTGCCCCTTGCTGCGTTGTTTCCTAAAACCTGACTGAAGGAAGTTTAGAATGTTGTTGGATTCTAAAAATTCCTTTAACCAATTTTTCAAATACTTTCACCAGAATACATCATTTTGAGATATGCCTTTAATTATTAGTGTTTTGGGGTTTGTCTCCTTTTTAGCAGTGGGAGGAAGTGATGTCATAGGTGACAGAAAAACACCGTCAGCGTTTGTGGTTGTCCTTCAGAAGCTGCGTCACAGAGCAGGACCCAGGGTGAAGATCATCACATCTGCCACCCCGACCTGTTAGGAGAAGAGTCATGAAGCCTGTCACTATTCTGCTCTCACAGCTTCACTGAGGAAACACTGGATCTTCAATGACTCTAACACTCTACTGACCTCAGAGTCTCCAGTCGGTAGTCTGGACTCTTCACCAGATCAGACAGAGGCTTCACTCCTGGATGCTGCCGACAAAAGTTGTTTCTCAGGTCCAGTTCTCTCAGGGGGGAGGAGTTGGACTTCAGAGCTGAGGCCAGAGAAGAACAGCTGATGTCTGACAATCTGCAGCCCCACAACCTGAATAAAGAATAAAACATGAGACTTTGGACAACGACTGTGTGTGTGTGTGTCAAATGAGTTTAATGTTAATGTAATGAAAGTTAAAAAAACAACAGCTGCTTCAGTCAGTGAACTCACTTCAGAGTCTCCAGTCTACAATGTGGACTCTCCAGTCCAGAACACAGCAGCTCCACTCCTGAATCGTGCAGGTCGTTGAAGCTCAGGTCCAGGTCTCTCAGGTGGGAGGAGCTGGACTTCAGAACTGAGACCACAGAAGAACAGCTGATCTCTGACAATATGCAGCCCCTCAACCTGTATAAAACATGAGACTTTAGACAACGACTGTGTGTGTGAAAGTTAAAAAACAACAGCTGCTTCAGTCAGTGAACTCACTTCAGAGTCTCCAGTCTACAATGTGGACTCTCCAGTCCAGAACACAGCAGCTTCACTCCTGAATCCTGCAGGTCCTCGTTCCCACTCAGGTCTAGTTCTCTCAGGGGGGAGGAGTTGGACTCCAGAACTGAGGCCAGAGAAGAACAGCTGATCTCTGACAATCTGCAGAAACTCAACCTGAATAAAGAATAAAACATGAGACTTTAGACGACTTTAAATGTCTGTCTCGGCTTGTCGTCGGGTCTTTTGACAGTGCATCTCAACCAGGAAGCAATGCCGTGAGAAGCCATGAAGTTATCCATCCAACACACACGAATCATCTCTCCCATGGAAAGTTCCTCCTGACGTTCAATTGGCCGCCCTGAACGCCAGACTCCTAACCTGTGAGGCCTTTGTGTCCACGATACCGGACTAATCACGGCGTGGCCGCTGTCCTTTATAAATAAAGTCACCTCCGACCCACTTGGATAGTCCATGAGTCTCATGGTGCGCCGTGGTAACGGGCAGTCGCACCATTACAGTGTGTTTCATTCATTCATTCATCAGTGAATAAATGAGTTTAATGTTAATAAAATGAAAGTTAAAAAAAAACAACAGCAGCTTCAGTCAGTGAACTCACTTCAGAGTCTCCAGTCTACAATGTGGACTCTCCAGTCCAGAACACAGCAGCTTCACTCCTGAATCCTGCAGGTCCTCGTTCCCACTCAGGTCCAGTTCTCTCAGGGGGGAGGAGTTGGACTCAGACTCCAGAACTGAGGCCAGAGAAGAACAGCTGATCTCTGACAATCTGCAGTGACTCAACCTGAATAAAGAATAAAACATGAGACTTTAGACATAAAATGAAAGTTTTAAAAAAACAAACAGAAGTTTCAGTCAGTGATCTCACATCAGAGCCTCCAGTCTACAATGTGGACTCTCCAGTCCAGAACACAGCAGCTTCACTCCTGAATGCTGCAGACCATAGTTCCAGCTCAGGTCCAGGTTTCTCAGGTGGGAGGAGTTGGACTTCAGAACTGAGGCCAGAGAAGAACAGCTGATCTCTGACAATCTGCAGCCCCTCAACCTGAATAAAGAATAAAACATGAGACTTTAGACGACGACTGTGTGTGTGTGTGTGTGTGTGTGAGAGAGCGAGAGTGTGCGCACATGTGAATCCAATGAGTTTATTGTTAATAAAATGAGAGTTTAGAAAACAACAGCAGCTGCAGTCAGTGAACTCACTTCAGAGTCTTCAGTCTGCATTGTGGACTCTCCAGTCCAGAACACAGCACCTTCACTCCTGAATCCCGCAGCTCCTCATTCCCACTCAGGTCCAGTTCTCTCAGGGGGGAGGAGTTGGACTCCAGAACTGAGGCCAGAGAAGGACAGCTGATCTCTGACAATCTGCAGTTCCACAACCTGAATAAAGAATAAAACATGAGACTTTAGACAATGACTGTGTGTGTGAGAGAGAGAGAGAGTGAGAGGGTGTGTGTAACTCGATTATTAATTTAACCAGATATTCCTCTTTTATACACACTGTGAACATAAAACCTACTTGATCCCCCACCGAGCCTTGAAGGCGCCCAGCTGACCAGTCAGAGCATAGAGGGCGTGATCCAGTCCAGCCCTGACTGGACAGATGATGACTCCTGCTCCTCCAGATTAGCAACTTAGCCATTACCAACAGGAAGTTGACCAGAACAAAAGTGCGTTTGTTGTTGGCTCTGTATTTAGTGCCAAAAACCAAGAGGGAGGAGGAAAAATCTCAAACCCAGAGGCTCCAGGCACTTGAGTACTGAACAGGATGTCTAGAGCTAAACAGGCGTCTTTGAGCCTGTTTTTTGTTAAAAGGCCAAGGGATTTTGTGGAAATCTACCCTGGAAGATCGCCACCATAATTACCGCGTCCTAACCCTTTAAGCTACTCCTTAATTTAAAAGGAGTCGCTTATCATTTGAATGTTTGACAGTTTTACAGTCAACTACTGTCAATGAAAAGTAACTAACATCAGTCTGAAAAGACTTTAGATATAACTAGAACACGTTCAAAGTGTTGAATCGTAAAGAAAAACAATGTTAGTAAAATGAAAGTTTAGAAAACAACAGCAGCTTCGGTCAGTGAACTCACTTCAGAGTCTCCAGTCTGCAATGTGGACTCTCCAGTCCAGAACACAGCAGCATCACTCCTGAATCCTGCAGATCCTGGTTCTCACTCAGGTCCAGATCTCTGAGATGGGAGGGGTTGGACTTCAGAACTGAGGCCAGAGAAGAACAGCTGACCTCTGACAAACTGCAGATACTCAAGCTGAATAAAGAATAAAACATGAGACTTTAGGCAACGACTGTGTGTGTGTGTGAGAGAGTGAGAGTGAATAAATGATAAAATGAGTTTAATGTTAATAAAATCAGTGAACTCACTTCAGAGTCTCCAGTCTACAATGTGGACTCTCCAGTCCGGAACACAGCAGCTTCACTTCTGAATCCCGGAGATGCTCGTTCCATCTCAGGTCCAGTTCTCTCAGGGGGGAGTTGGACTTCAGAGCCGAGACCACAGAACTAAAGTTCAACCTTGACAAGTTGAAGTTCCTCAACCTGAATAAAGAATAAAACATAAGAAGTTGCTGCTCGAAAACCAGTCAGTGTTCGATCATGTGTTCAGAGCTGAGACCACAACTTCACACCGAGTCTCAGAGTTCACAATAATCCAGTCTGTGATTATAGAAAAATATCAAAGGTGAAAAACAAACATCTCCAGAAAAACAACACAGTTGACACATTTGAAGTGAAAGGAATGAGGAGAAGTTAATATCGACTATATTTGATAAACCAAAGCATTGACCATCACTGGTTGATGATGTCATTGATCATGTGTGAACTTACACAGCCTTCCTGCAGTTCCTCACAGCTGGAATCAGTCTGAGTTTTCCCTGGGATGATGATGTATTGTACCTGTGCAGTACGAACTCATCCAGAACCTCCTCAGAGATCTGCAGCATGTAGGCCAGAGCCGAGCATTGGATCTCAGAGAGTTCCTGTCCCTGTACTCTATCCTCTGACTTCAGGAACTCTTGGATCTCCTGCTGCACTGATTGGTCATTCATCTCTGTCAGACAGTGGAAGATGTTGATGCTTCGGTCAGGTGAGATGAAGTGTGTTTTGTTCATCTCCTTCAGGTTCTTGGAGACTATCTTGATTATTTTTGTACCGTTCTGAGTCTGACCCAGAAGACCTCCTAAGAGTCTCTGGTTGGACTCCAGACAGAGTCCATGAAGGAAGCGAACAAACAGGTCCAGGTGACCATTTTTACTTTGAAGTGATTTCTCCATGGCTTCTTTCAGGAAGTCATCGAGTGTGAAGTTTCTGATAAACCTGTTTGAGTCACCATTTCTGTTTTCTTGTCTGAAGAAGTCCTGCAATACCTCTGTATTCTTGTTGGTGAAACAATGGAACATGTAGACTGCAGCCAGAAACTCCTGAACGCTCAGGTGAACAAAGCAGTAGACTGTTTTCTGGAAGATCACGCTCTCTCTTCTGAAGATCTCTGTACAAACTCCTGAGTACACCAAGGCCTCTAACACATCGAGACCACACTGCTCCAGGTCTTCTTGGTAGAACATAATGTCTCCTTTCTGCAGATGTTCAAAGGCCAACCTCCCCAGCTTCAGAAGAACGTCACTGTCGGCCTCCGTCAGCTCCTGTGGACTCCTCTTACGTCCTTTATTGTACTTGTTCTTCTTCCTCTTTGTCTGAACCAGCAGGAAGTGTGAGTACAGGTCTGTCAGGGTCTTGGGCAGCTCTCCTCTCTGCTCTGTGGTCAACATGTGCTCCAGAACTGTAGCACTGATCCAGCAGAAGACTGGGATTTGACACATGATGTGGAGGCTCCTGGATGTCTTGATGTGTGAGATGATTCTGCTGGACAGCTCTTCATCTCTGGATCTCTTCCTGAAGTACTCGTCCTTCTGGTCGTCAGTGAAGCCTCGTACTTCTGTTACCCTGTCAACACATGTGGGAGGAATCTGATTGGCCGCCGCAGGTCGGGAAGTTATCCAGATGAGAGCCGAGGGAAGCAGATTCCCCTGGATGAGGTTGGTCAGCAGCACGTTGACTGAAGACCTATGTGTGACGTCAGAAACCAGCGTCCTGCTGCTGAAGTCCAGTAAGAGTCTGCTTTCATCCAGGCCGTCAAAGATGAACAAAGGTTTACAGACAGCGAGCTTCTCTGCTCTGACCTTCTGTAATGTTGGATGAAAAACATGGAGCAGCGTGAGAAGACTGTGCTCCTGATCTCTGATCAGGTTCAGCTCCCTGAACGAAAGCAGAATCAGCAGATTCACGTCCTGGTTTTCCAAACCCTCGGCCCAGTCCAGAGTGAACTTCTGCACCGAGAAGGTTTTTCCAACACCAGCAACGCCGTTGGTCAGGACGACTCTGATGCTCCCCTGCTGGTCAGGTAAGGCTTTAAAGATGTCGCAGCACTTGATGGGAGTGTCCTGGACCATCTTCTTCTTGGAGGTCGTCTCCAGCTGCACCACCTCATGTTCAGTATTGACCTCTTCACTCTGTCCCTCTGTGATGTAGAGCTCAGTGAAGATCCTGTTCAGGAGGGTTCTACTTCCTCTTCCATTAGTTCCTTCAGTCACATGTTCAAATCTCCTCCTCAGACTGATCTTATGTTCATCTAGAACCTCCTGCAGACCAACATCTGCTGAAAGACAAGAGACAAAGAATCTGAGCAGCTGAGGATTATTTTCATCAGCCACAGAAAAAAATGCCATGTTTTTCTGTGATATGGTTGTTTTACGTTGTTTGTTGTCAAATTAAATAACTACAGTATTTTTATACTGTAATGACTTGAATCATTCTAGAATAACTGTGATGATTGTGAAGGATAGAGTATCATCTGCATACAAGAGAACAACAATGATAGAAAGGCAGGAAAATTAGTGTAAAGCATCCTTTCTTGAACCTGCAGGGGGCAGCAGAGAGTTAAACTCCACAATTGAGTTAACCAGTTTTTTAATTTTTAAATGTGTGCTAGTGCTGATGGGAGCTGCTCTCCTTATGAGTCTTACTCTGTACACTGATGCACTGTGGTCCACGTCCTGTCCTGGGTCTTTTTACACACTGGGGACAGCAGGATTGTCCTGGTGGACCAGACTGGTTCCAGTATGAGGAGATGCAGCGTCTGCAGAACCAGTGACCACAGCTGGTGGAGACCGGATCCTTCAGGACGTCCTGACACAGAGGACACTGGGACGTCTGCTCGTCCACAGAAACAGCAAACTTGTGTCTGTGAAGACATTTCATTATTACTAACACGTCAGGGACAGGTGGACATGTGTGTGGCTGAGACAGACAGTGAATGAAACCCCACGTTTGTTTTGCTCAGTGACGACTCTGTGAGTGACACGAGACACTTTATTTTCTAACAGCTTTGTCTCACAGTGGTTCTGATGGACTGTTGTAAAGTTCTAACCCTGAGGCTCATTCTCACACACTCTCTGAGTCAATGTTTTGACTCATTGATCAGTTTCATCAGATTCTGTCTCTTCCTCAAACACTCATTTATTTCTTCTTCCTTCACAAAAGTCCATTCAAATTCAATTTGAACCACAAATAAAAAAAAGACCTGATCTGAAGCTGTTGTCAGAGCTGCTCTGAAGTTTGTTTCCCTCCAACAGACGTAACAGCAACTTTCACACTAAAGACAGTGTGCGTGTGTGTCTGTGTCTTTGTAAGGACACAAAGCTTTGGTTGTGAACCTACACTTTTATGAATTAAACTCCTTCACTGGACAAACTGTCTCTTACTTTGTCTCTGAGGCTCCAGGTTCATGACTGAAGGTTAAAGGGTGTCCCATAGACTCTTCACTCTTCACAGACAGACAGCTGGGTCCTGGAGACTCTGCTCCCCGTCTCTGGTGCTGACCTCTGCAAACACAAACAGGGTTTTGTCCACATCACATCCATCACTGATGATCAGAAACAACCCTCAGTGGAATGATTTATTTTCTCTAGATCTGATCATCCACATGTGAGACACACTCATTGACAGATTTGCAGCTTGTGGTCACTGATCTTTGTGTAAAAATGGATCCTCTTCAGGTACAATCAGCATTTAGACATGACAGTAGAAGGAAATCTACAGGACCTGATGGTTTATCAGCCTATGTGCTAAAAAAATATGCTCTTCTGAACTTAGCGATGCTTTCTGTGCTATCTTTGAAAAACTGATTGAGAATCATATTGTTCTAGAGCTATTATCATTTATTACGGCTGGGCAATATGGAGTAAAATCATATCATTTTTTAGCTGAATGGCGATACTCGATATATATCGATATTTTTTTGTGATGTAATTGGGTTTTACCCCAAAGATTTATAGCCTATCCGATTATTTTTTTTCCAGAGGCAAAACCCTTTAAAAAATAAACAAACAGTCCGTTATAAGTTTAAGCCACATGCCAAATGCCAGAGGTCACTAAAATAAAAATGCTCCTTGAAAAAAATTAAACAAATCTCTTTCCTGCAAGACATAAACATACAGTAACTAATTCAAAAATAAATACTTTACTGTTATAATATTAACAGTAACATAACAGTAAACACCTTTCCACAGACGTATTTACTGCAACTGCAAACTGTTATTTCAAGAAGAAAAGAAACAACAAAAACAGATGATGGAAATATGACTACACTAGTGTAAGGACAAGACACGGTAACAGAATAAGCCACACCCCCTTCCTATTTCAAATGTTCAGAGGTTGTTATGTCCAGTTTTTTATGTGTTGTTCTGTGTAGCAGTCGAGCTCACAAAATAGTATCCGTGGTCCAGTTTCTGTGATGAGGAGTAGCCCATACAGAGAGGTGTGCTTTCTCTTTTTGGCCACATGGTGGAGTATCTGCTAAAGTGAGCGTTGCTTCGAAGGCAAGCACGGGTTTGAGAACAGTTTCCTCCTGGTTCCATAGCGATAGCGGCGCACCAGAGAAATTTATATTATATTTTTTTTCAGCGTGAGAAATACAATGTGTGACGGGAGTGTGTGACAAAAGACCGGAAAGCGTGACTGCCACGTTCAATGTGTGAGACTTGAGAGCCCTGCAACAGGTTTTCGACATTCTTTACAGAAAACACTTGCTGCTGGTCATCTGACACTTTAAAACCATCTCCAAAATATCTCTTACTTTGTCTCTGAGGCTCCAGGTTCATGACTGAAGGTTAAAGGGTGTCCCATAGACTCTTCACTCTTCACAGACAGACAGCTGGGTCCTGGAGACTCTGCTCCCCGTCTCTGGTTCTGACCTCTGCAAACACAAACAGGGTTTTGTCCACATCACATCCATCACTGATGATCAGAAACAAGCCTCAGTGTGACCTCCACAGTATGGAGTGAAGGGAACGATCTTGACAGAGTCAAATAACTGAATGATTTCTTTTTTCTAGATTTGAAGATCCACATGTGACACACACTCATTGACAGATTTACAGCTTGTGTACAGTCAGCATTTAGACATGACAGTAGAAACGTTCTGAACTTAGTGATGCTTTCTGTGCTATCTTTGAAAAACTCATCATAGAGAATCATATTGTTCCAGAGCTATTATCATTTATCATTATCATCAAGTTTTCTCATGATAAAGGTTTTTATGACAGTTGGTAAAACAGCTGAAAGGTGCATTACTGCCTGTAATGATCTGCTGCTAACACACTTCACTGGACAAACTGTCTCTTACTTTGTCTCTGAGGCTCCACGTTCATGACTGAAGGTTAAAGGGTGTCCCATAGACTCATTACTCTTCACAGACAGACAGCTGGGTCCTGGAGACTCTGCTCTGTCCTCGTCTTCCTCCACATAATCACCCTTCTGCCGTACTTCAGTCATTCTACACACACACACACACAGACTTTTAATAAGAGCAGAGAAAAAGCCTGGCAGATATTTACAGACAGACTGAATGTATAAATAGCCCCAATATAAATATTTACAGAGCTCATTTGAGTAGTAACTTATTTTATACTGTAAACTGTAAACCTCATTTATAAAAAGCACTTTTTCCCTTTGTTTTTCTTATTAGTTTGTGCAAATTACTTAATCACTGCTCCACTGAAAGCATCATATTTAGAGCACTTCAAAGAGTTACCTCTCAGTTTGACTGAAATCTCCTTCATGTTTCCTGGAGGACGTCTGATGTGGATCTGTGTTCAGTCCAGTGACCGATCACACGAGAGAAAACTGTAACACAGCAAGAGTTTTCTGTTAGAGAACGTGTTTTATGAAATCTGCTTGTATGTTATAAAGTCAGTCATTGTAAGTCAGCTGATTGGGAAGATAAAGTTTCACGTATTGAAATCCATAGATATCACAAACACATGAGCCTGATGAGTTAAGATGGTTAATCCTGCCTTGATTTAGATTTCCCATATGTCCATTTGAAGGTGAGAAAATGCCATGCAGTAAAAGTACTTGTGCATGAAGTAAATAAAGTACTTTAAATTTAAACTTTAAATTTAAATTAAGAATTCAAACTGTGGATTTTATCCCACATCAAATGTAGACCAAAAGTCAGAATCTTGTTCAGTTTACGGGAACTTTGACCCTGGATTACTCCAAAACTACACAGTACAGGTTGGTTTAGAACCTTTGAGTAGAATTGACGTAAAAAAAAGGAGAGAGAATATGGGCGGAGGCTAACTTCATGTCGTCCAGTAAGTAAGTGCTGCGCAGGGGTGGACTGGGACAAAAATGTGGCCCTGGACATTTTGGTCCAGACTGGCCCACTATAATCCGCGCGTGTGTTAGACAGTATATGTATATTGTATATGTTTGTTTTGCGGCGCAGCGCCTGTGACTTGTCTCGGTAACTACGGTAACTCTCCCGGGCCCACACTGTGAGCCGGCCCAGGACATGTCCCCAGGCCGGCCTGGGGCAGTAGTTTTCAAGACAAGGGAACAAAATAATAATAATAATTATTATTATAATACTTATATATATATATACATATATTTAAATAACCTCCGTCCCTCGACATCCATCGGCCCACCGGGAAAACTTCCGGTATTCCCGATGGCCAGTCCACGCCTGCTCCGAGACATACTTAACACACACACACGCGCACACACACGCACTAAATGATCATATATTATCATCATCATAATAATCACGTACACTCACCATTCTGTCCTTTTACTGCGGGGTTGAAATGACGTCTGAAGCAAAGTCCCAGTAGTTTCACTTTGTCTGCTCCTCCCTCGGGACTGAAATCACAACAAACGTTTCCTGTGCAGTTGAGCACGTGAGCTGGAGCTTCCTCAGTGAGACAACTCTGTCTTAAAAGTCTAAATATTAGCTGACGGCTGGTGAAGCCAAACGAGGCGTCATGTTCATGAAGTTTAGAACTCTCTCGGAACCACCACCGGAGTGAAAACGGCTTCACTTCTCGAAGCTTCGTTCATTGCGCACATGGGCGACATCTGCTGGTAAGGAGGTGGTTGTACAGCTTTGAAAAAAGTCACGTTGTATAAAGTGATATTTGATTAAAAGTACAAGTATGTTACCAGAAAAGTCACTTTTTTTATTATTGTTATTGAATTAAAATGATATGACATTTACTGTACTCAAAGTAAGCAGTTTGCTGCTAAAATCACAATTTAAAGGTGTTTAAAAACTATTTAATTGTGTCTTCAGTAGTGATAAAAGTAATTAATTATTTAAAAATAAAAATTAAAAATTAAATAAAAAAAATAAACAGAACTCACGACGTCATTCAGAGAAATCATGACATTAACTTCTACCAGAAGAGACGGGACGAACGAGCTGGTACTTATCACACATGAGCACATTATTATTATTATATTATTTTATTTTTAGAGAAACGAGTTGCTCAATCAAAACAATTAACAAGGAAAGGGGGGTGGAGTGGCTCAGTATATATATATACATGCTTTTATCGTGAAGTAGATGGCGTTCCATATCAAAAACAAGCACTTTTAATTTGGAATTCTGTAAAAAATCATCATGAATATCTTAACTGCAATATCATGAGTTGTAATTTTAAGCTCATATTGCCAAACCGCCACTTTTTGGCTCCTTCTTGACCAGACTAGATGGTCATTGGCCCCTAGGTCATTTGAGTTTGACACCCCTGCCTTGTGTGGGACATCTACCATATAAAGCACCTGTCATGCGATGTATTAACCCATATTTAAGGTCCTAGTTTACTACAAAAGTCTTGCCAGCATTTTTTTTTTCTAGTTTCATAATTATTCTAGCATTTGCTTTTAACATTTTATTCCATTTTGGTCAAATTGGTGCTTCCTCAGCTTTCTATATGCGAATAAATTACATTATTCCAATTAAATTTTCCAATTCTTTACTCGCGATTCACTCTTCCTACTTCCAGCTGTAATGTTTCCTCAAACTTTTACCATCTTGCTTTTGACCTTAGGTTACTTACCAAAATGTCTGCTAATGTCTGCAGCAGCAGCAGCAGCAGCAGCTCCAGCAGCTCCAGCAGGTCCTCCTCCTCCTCACAGGTGCTTTAAGTCACTGTGATGATGAGGGAGCAGAGCTACTCAGTCATGCAGAGCTACTCAGTCGTGCTGCACTTGCTTCTCACTGCACTGTTATTTGTCCTTAATCTTAAATATGGTAAGAAATGACGGTGTAAGCTGCTGGTATTTGGTTTCTGCAGTGTTGTGAAACATGACTTTTCTCTCCTGTGTTCTCTTCAGTCTCATCCAGTCCAGTTCGGGAAGCCAAGACAGGTACAGTGTGTTAAATTGATTCTGTTGACGTGTCTGCTTTTCCCTGTTACCTAAATGGTAAAAATGCTCCAGCACTTCAGGAGGACTGGCTCATCACTGCCTTAAAGTATATGGAGTCTAACCCAGAGACTTTACAAGGTGAGTTCAGACTTTCAGGGTGTTAGTCGTTTGTTTGTTTTAAATACTGACACTTTTCTTTTTTGAGTCCATGGAGCAACTCGGCATTTTTGCATATCTGTTGGTCACTCAAGTGTGGAATTAAAATAAATAACGGCCACAAAACATTATCCAGAAAAATAGACAAAACAGAAGATAGGCATGAGGTTCATTAAGTAAAAACAAATGTATAATGTCAATATGTTGAACAATGTTAAATCATTTGATAATCACTTGTGCAGTATAACATCAATAGTGATCTTCTGTCCACGCTAAATCAAACTGCTCACTCTGGGTTATATCAGAGACAACACATCAGTTCACGGTTTTAAAAGTCTGCAGTTGAGCAGAAAAATGTTAAATTAAGCAGGAAAATGTAAATATATTTTACATTTTTATACCTTTTTTTGACAGAACTGATGACCAAGAACTACGCAATGATGGAAGGGGACGTGATGCTGTCTGTGAGTCGTGTTTCATTGAATACAGTTTTGAAATGATTTTTTTATTGGTGAAGTTAAAGCACTTTTGTGTTTTAACTTAACTAAGTGTTTTAAAATTGAAAACATAAATATGTTGGTTTTACTGCTGTTGAGTGTGTTCAAAGCTTGAGGATCAGAACAACAGAACAATGATTTTCCACTTTTGGTTGGATCTACGTCATTATTCTGCCTTTATATTTTTTAATATAAAGTCAGTCCACAGTGTGAAACCAGTATTTGACATCACAGCAACTTCCCTCAGTTCATTTTAATCTGCTTAAAGTGCCTCAGTGACACAGACTTATCAAACATGGCAACAGTGCACCAGCAGCTCCGGTGCTTCTAAACACTTTAGTGTGGGAGAGTGAACAGTTTAGAAAAAAACAGTTTTCAAAACTTCTCACCAATACGTCAGATTTGGGTTCATTGAAGGCTTGAATCCTTAAATCTCAGGCTGGTTCTCAGCACTAGTGTGTTATTTATGTCTCAGTACCTCATAGAACCCTCTCTTTCACTGTCAAAGCGTTGTATGCTACACCGTATATTATATTATATTATATTATATTATATTATATTTTTGACTACTCACTGACGATCATTTCTATTTTTTCCCTTAGACTGACAGGAATTTTGTGGGAAATGCATGGCCAACACGAAAGATTCCTTACGTCATCAGTCCAGAGTTAGGTGAGTGAACCTTCAGTGGATATTCAAATGAAATCACTTCACTGATCCACGTCTACACACACTTTGATTTACTGTTTCCAGCCAGTCGCACAGGTGAGATCCTCTCCGCTATGGCCATGCTGTCTGGAGACACCTGTCTGTCCTTCCACCAGCAAACCAAGGACCAAAGACCATCTGATCATCTGATCTTCACGCCTGGCAAAGGGTGTGTGTGTGATTTCTTCTTTTGATTAAAAGCTGCACGATCACTGGGAAATAGTAGAGTTTAATCCACAGATTGATGCTCTCTATTCTGAGCTCCTCGTCATTTCAAACACAACAGCAGACCCAAGGCAATCTCATTATCTCTGATCTCTTCATAACAGTCTTGAAACACTAATGGCAGTCGTTGATAGCTTAAAACATATATCTGGTGCTGTATCTGAAGCTGAAAAATGACAGAAAGTCGAAAATATTCACATTTAACAAGCAGAAAAATGAAAGAAAGTGGAAAATATTCACATTTAAGAAGCTGAAAAATTACAAAGTGGAAAATATTCACATTTAAGAAGCTGAAAAATGAAAGAAAGTGGAAAATATTCACATTTAAGAAGCTGAAAAATGACAAAGTGGAAAATATTCACATTTAAGAAGCTGAAAAATGAAAGAAAGTGGAAAATATTCACATTTGAAGCAGAAAATGAAAGAAAGTGGAAAATATTCACATTTAAGAAGCTGAAAAATGAAAGAAAGTCAAAAATATTCACATTTAAGAAGCAGAAAAATGAAAGAAAGTTGAAAATATTCACATTTAAGAAGCTGAAAAATGAAAGAAAGTGGAAAATATTCACATTTAAGAAGCTGAAAATGAAAGAAAGTCAAAATATTCACATTTAAGAAGCAGAAAAAAAAGAAAGTTGAAAATATTCACATTTAAGAAGCTGAAAAATGACAGAAAGTCACGATACGAGTCAGAAAATCAATGTTTTTTACATCCAGTACAAACAACTTGTAGATCCTCTTTTGCATCCATTAATAAGTCAGTCATCATCGAACCGCTTTATCCTCCACCAGAGGGTCGCGGGGGGTGCTGTGCCAATCTCAGCTACATCGGGCGATAGGCAGGGTACACCCTGGACAGTTAAGCCAGTCCATCAGAGGGCCACACACAACTAGAGACAAACAACCATTCACTCTCACACTCACTCCTATGGTCAATTTAGAGTGTCCATTTACCTAATCCCCACATTGCATGTTTTGGACTGTGGGAGGAAGCCGGAGAACCCGAGAGAACCCACGCACAGGGAGAACATGCAAACTCCATGCAGAAAGGCCCTTGTTCCAACCGGGGCTCGAACCCGGGTCTTCTCGCTGCAAGGCGAGAGTGCTAACCACTACACCACCGTGTGGCCCCCATTAATAAGTATTAATGATATTTTATTTTGTGTGTTTTCCCTTTGTTAGGATTTACTTTGGTGACACAGACTTAATGAGGCAGCAGTTTAGTTTCAGCTTCCGTCGCTGCTCAATGGGTTAAGTCAAACTGGCTGATGTCTGCTGTTGTATTTCAGATGCGCTTCTTATGTGGGCTGCATCGGCGGAGAGCAGCCCATATTAATATCACCCCTGTGCACTGTGGGTAACATTGCCCATGAGATTCTTCACGCGCTTGGCTTCCACCACGAACACACAAGGATGGACCGTGAGCAGTACATCACCATTCTCTCTCAAAATATTATGACCGGTAATGTCTGTTTTTTTTTTATTTGAATGGTTTACCACCGTTGTGGCTCCTTCAGAATTAAAATGGTTGCGTTTCAGGGAAGGAGATAAACTTCCATGAGAAACGGGGGAAAACGTTTGGCCTTCCTTATGACATCACTTCTATCATGCACTACGGACGGTACAGTGTTCAAACATTGGTTTGTGTATCTCCTCGCCTGTCGCAGTAATTTAGCGATTTTATTTCTATGTCAGAGGGTTTTTCTCGGCGAATGGTCTGCCCACCATCGTCTCAAAAGAAGATGTCAAGGAGATGGGACAGAGGGACAACCTGACAGAGCTGGACGTCCAGAGAGTTCATCACCTCTACAACTGCAGTATGTGCGTTTCTGTCACGTTCCAGATCAACATTTCAAAAAAGGGTTGGTTTAGTTTTTGAGTCTGATTCTCTTTACCAGATTCCACAGAAAAAGAGACGGAGGAGGAAAGTAATGGTGCATACCTGAACAGTGAGGAGGAAGAGCAGGATACAAACCCCATGATCGAGAGTTTAAAGGTTTTCCTCAGTGACCAGAATCGTATTTCTGCCAACAAAACACAAGGAAGCCACACACCTTCAAGTATAGCAGCCCCTGATTCACTGCAGAACCTGGATATGGCCAAGACTGAGACTAAGCAATGATGGACTCATTTCATGAATAAAACCACACCATAAAGACCAATATCTCATGGATTTCTCTTTTTAACTGAGGTATTTCATATGACATCAAGAGCTTTTAAAGGGATATGCCAGTTCAACACGCAGCTCACCAGGGTCAAAACTGCTCTCTTCTTTCTACTCTCACCTTAACCGAGACTGGAAGTTCCTAATGTGAATGGTAAATAAACATGGTTCCATCTGTCGACCGTCTTAAAATCCTGCACGCAAAGAAACTGGCTCCTATATAATGTGTGGATGCAATTACATGTACGTTTTTGCACCAAACCAGATAACTAAAATACTCCGATCGTGTACTCCACAGTGTCTGACAACCTCGCTGTTGTATCAAATAAATGTACATTTACAGTATTGGTACACCAACAGTACTGTGAAATCCAAAGTTGACACAAATTGACCAAATACAATAAGCATTGTGGAAAACCCACTACAAATGTAAGGCAACATAACATCTGTCATGAGTGACACAATCACATTAGGATAGAACTAGGTATGACCGTTCACATCTATGTGGACACCAGTCGCTGACGATTGTCCCTCATCTGTCCTGACGTCTTTCTGATGTCAGAACCAGTCCAAAGAGCCACCGCTGGATTCAGGTCTGGTCTCTCTCCTGATTGGCTAACTGTGATGTAGCTGGAATTTCCTGTGAAGCAGGCACCTGGTCCTGGGTCACATGATGATGTAGGTGTGCCATCTGCCATCTGACATTTACGTTTGTTTATCATTTAATATTTTATTGTATAGACTTAGAATTGTCTGTGTTGTGTAAAAATATCAAAAAGTTACTTTGGAATATTTTTGATAGATTGAAAGTGAAAAGAGTTTAGTGTTAAATATTGTGAATGTTCCTGAGTGTACTCGTGCGTTTATACTCTTCTTCTTTGGTAGGAATGCGTCCTATGTCCACACTTATACCACCACCCGATGGTGAAATGGGGTACTACAGGACCCTGAAGCGCTTGTATACGAGGGGCTAGAAAAAAAATAAAGATGAAAAAAAAATAAAGATGTGAACATTTCAAAGTCATAAACTGACCTGGATTTTATTAGCGGAGTCTTTAATTAAGTGGCTAAAATCCGTTTTTCATCCATGTTTTCACTGAGCGTGAACCTCTGTGTTTCAGGCTGGTCCTCAGCAGCAGGGGGCGCTCACAGCACAGTCAGTACCTCATGATAATGAGCAGCACAGGTAGGCGGGTCACTCAATGACAGACAATCATTCTTTATGATGTGAACGTCATGTTTATTTCACAAATACAAGTTTTTTTGTGTCTTAATTCATTGATAGTCATCAGGACGTGAAGAGAATTGAAACAATGAATGACTGAGCCCAGCTTTAACATCAGATTATAAACTGTGAGACCTCGTCCACCACACCACTGAAGCTGCTGTCTCTTTATGTCCTACAGAGAACACAGACACTGAGGAACCATGAGAGACACAGAACCCAGGGTAAACCGGTTCAGTGAATGTGGTCCTGAAGGTGTGGAGGTGGATCAGTGAGTCAGAGGAGACGCTGTAGAAGGACAGAGTCCCAGCAGGACAGTCCACATACACTGATACTCTGTGAGAGACAGAGGATGATGACCTGATGGGTGTTACTGCTCTACAGTGATGGACAGAGTAACCATGAACATCAGAGCAGCTCAGACTCCAGGACTGATCATTATGACCAAACCAACAGTCAGAACCGTTCACTTTCCTCTTGATTCCTCTGTAACTCAGTGATATAAAAACATCTCCTCTCCACTCGACCTCCCAGTAACAGCGACCAGTCAGACCAGTTCTACACAGCAGCTGAGGATGGAACTCAAATCTGTCTGGATGATCAGGATACGACTGATCTTCTGTCACACAGGTCACTTTCCTGTTGTCGTCAGACAGTTGGAGTTTTCTGTTCATTGTGTTTGTATCTGGTTCCAGTTCACATGAATCTGATGAAGACAACAAGACACAGCTGCAGTTTATTGATGATCAGCTGATATGTTGTTATTTCATGTAAATCCATACTTACACTTCCTGAGACCAGGTTTTAACCTCTGCTCTCCAACATGGTCCATCCTGGAGGAAGAAACAGTCCAACATTAGTCCAAACTGTTGTCTAAATGACGCACTCTGGTGGACAGAATTATGAAGTACATCCTGGTGTCAGATGTTTCAAAGAGAAGACTGGTTTCTGCAGCAGTTTAGACCAGATAATGTCAAAGATGGTTCAAATGTGAGTATAGCACTGAATTTTAAATTCATTCAAACAATGATGAATGTTTGAATGACACAGAAAGTTTTCAGGTATTTACCTTGTATTAAATTAGTATGTAGTTTGGATCCAGTTCATATAAATAATTTTGAATTGGATGTTGTCTTTACTGCAGAAACTAATAAATGTTCCAAAAATTGTTATTTATTTTATTCAGCTGAAAATCTTCAACCTTAACCCACAAGTTTTAATACTTCTGTGGAACATGAAGCAGCAGAAGAAGAGGAGGAGGAGGAGGAAGAAAAGAATACCTGAGAGTGTCCAGTCTCCAGTGTGGACTCTTCAGTCCAGCAGACAGCAGCGTCTTTCCTGAGTCTCCTGGATGATTGTAGCTCAGGTTCAGTTCTCTCAGATGGGAGGGGTTGGAGTTCAGAGCTGAGGTCAGAGAAGAACATCCTTCCTCTGTGACCAGACAACCTGACAGACTGGAGTTAAGAAGATATGATGAACTCAGTGATTCAGAAAATCCTGAAGATGTTGAACATCTTCATCAACAAGAACCTAAAGAAGCAAAATCATGATTTAAAATATCAACTGTCAGTTCTGACCTGAGAGTCTCCAGAGAGCAGTGAGGACTCTTCAGTCCATCACACAGCAGCTTCACTCCTGAATCCTGTAGGTCATTGTTACCCAGGTCCAGATGTCTCAGAGTAGAGGACAAAGAGTTGAGGACTGAGGACAGAGCTTCACAGCTCCTCTCTGAGAGGTTACAGTTACTCAGTCTGAGGAAGAATTCAAGAAAATCTATTCACATACTGTATGTAATGTAAAAATATCTCAGATAATTTTCAATATAAATCAACTGAGCAACAACCTGAGAGTCTCCAGGGAACAGTGAGGACTATTCAGTCCATCACACAGCACCTTCACTCCTGAATCCTGCAGATCATTGTTACTCAGGTCCAGGTTTGTCAGGAGGGAGGATTTGGAGTTCAGGGCTGAGGTCAGAGAAGAACATCCTTCCTCTGTGACCAGACAGCCTGACAGACTGGAGTTAAGAAGATATTATGAACTTAGTGATTCAGAAAATACTGAAGATGATGATCATCTTCATCAACAAGAATCTAAAGAAGCAAAATCAGGATTTAAAAGATTAACTGTCAAATAAACTGAGTTCTGACCTGAGAGTCTCCAGAGAACAGTGAGGACTCTTCAGTCCATCACACAGCAGCTTCACTCCTGAATCCTGCAGGTCATTGTTACCCAGGTCCAGGTGTCTCAGAGTAGAGGACAGAGAGCTGAGGACTGAGGACAGAGCTTCACAGCTCCTCTCTGAGAGGTTACAGTCACTCAGTCTGAGGAAGAAAATCCATTCACATATGTAATGTAAAAATATCTCAGAGAATTTTTCATATAAATCAGCTGAGCACCAACCTGAGAGTGTCCAGGGAACAGTGAGGACTCTTCAGTCCATCACACAGCAGCTTCACTCCTGAATCCTGCAGGTCATTATTACTCAGGTCAAGGTTTTTCAGGAGGGAGGGGTTGGAGTTCAAAGCTGAGGTCAGAGAAGAACATCCTTCCTCTGTGACCAGACAACCTGACAGACTGGAGTTAAGAAGATATGATGAACTCAGTGATTCAGAAAATGCTGAAGATTTTGAGCATCTTCATCAACAAGAACCTAAAGAAGCAAAATCAGGATTTAAAAGATCAACTGTCAAATAAACTGAGTTCTGACCTGAGAGTCTCCAGAGAACAGTGAGGATTCTTCAGTCCATCACACAGCAGCTTCACTCCTGAATCCTGTAGGTCATTGTTACCCAGGTCCAGGTGTCTCAGACTAGAGGACATTGAGTTGAGGATTGAGGACAGAGCTTCACAGCTTCTCTCTGAGAGGTTACAGTCACTCAGTCTGAGGTAGAAAACAGTGATGAACAAAAGGTTAAACATGTTTCTCTTGTGGTCTTTAGAATATGTCTTATTAATATTTATATATTGATGCACATACAGAGCTTTGTTGGAGGCTTTGACCACTGGCAGCAGCTTCAGAAGAGCCTCCTCTGAAGCAGAGTATTTCTTCAGGTCAAAATCTTCCAGATCTTTTCCTGATGACAGTAAGATGAAGACCAGAGCTGACCACTGAGCAGGAGACAGTGTCTTTGTGGACAGGTGTCCTGATGTGAGAGACTCTTGGATCTCCTCCACAAGAGAACGATGGTTCAGTTCATTCAGACAGTGGAACAGGTTGATGCTTCTCTCTGCTGACAGATTCTCACTGATCAACTTCTTGATGTACTCAGCTGTTTTCTGATTGGTCCGTGAATCACTTCCTGTTTGTGTCAATAGACCTCTTAAGAGCTTCTGATTGGTCTTCATTGAAAGACCCAAGAGGAAGCGGAGGAACAAGTCCAGGTGTCCATTTGGACTCAGTAAGGCCTTGTCCACAGCACTCTGGTGCAGATGATTCAGTTCAGGTTTGTGTCTAAACAGTCTGGACTTCTGGCTTGTTGTTGGGTCTTCTGACAACAGATTTGTTCCAGAGGTGATGAAGGTCAGATGGACATGAAGAGCAGCCAGAAACTCCTGAACACTCAGATGGACAAAGCAGAAGACATTGTCCTGGTACAGGCCTCTCTCCTCTTTAAAGATCTGAGTGAAGACTCCTGAGTAAACTGAAGCAGCTGTGATATCAATGCCACACTCTGTCAGGTCTGATTCATAGAAGATCAGGTTTCCTTTCTGCAGCTGCTCAAAAGCCAGTTTCCCCAGAGACTCAACCATCATCCTGTTCTCTGGACTCCAGTGTGGATCTGTCTCAGCTCCTCCATCATATTTGACCTTCTTCACTTTGGACTGAACCACCAGGAAGTGGATGTACATCTCAGTCAGGGTCTTGGGCAGTTCTCCATCTCTGGGTTTCAACATGTTCTCCAGAACAGTTGCAGTAATCCAGCAGAAGACTGGGATGTGGCACATGATGTGGAGGCTTCGTGATGTCTGGATGTGGGAGATGATCCTCCTGGCCTGCTCTTCATCTCTGAACCTCTTCCTGAAGTAGTCGTCTTTCTGTGGGTCCGTGAACCCTCTGACCTCTGTCACCATGTCAACACAGTCAGGAGGGATCTGATTGGCTGCTGCAGGTCGTGTGGTTATCCAGAGGCGAGCAGAGGGAAGCAGATTCCCTTTGATGAGGTTTGTCAGCAACACGTTCACTGAGGTGGATGCTGTGACATCAGTCAGGATCTCAGTGTTGTGGAAGTCCAGAGGAAGTCGACACTCGTCCAGACCATCAAAGATGAAGACCACCCTAAAGTCTTCAAACCTGCAGATTCCTGCTTCTTTGGTTTCAGTGAAGAAGTGATGGATGAGTTCCACCAAACTGTACTTCTTCTCTTTCAGCACATTCAGCTCTCTGAAGGTGAAGGGAAACATGAACTGTATGTCCTGGTTGGTTTTGTCTTCAGCCCAGTCCAGAGTGAACTTCTGTGTTAAGACTGTTTTCCCAATGCCAGAAACTCCCTTTGTCATCACTGTTCTGATTGGTCTGTTTCTTCCAGCTGAGGCTTTGAAGATGTCTTCTTGTCTGATAGTTGTTTCTGGTCTGTCTGGTTTCCAGGAAGCTTTTTCAATCTGTCTGACCTCATGTTCTTCGTTGACTTCTCCAGTCCCTCCCTCTGTGATGTAAAGCTCTGTGAATATCTCATTAAGAAGGGTGGGGTTTCCTGCTTTAGCCACACCCTCAAACAAACACTGGAACTTCTTCTTTAGGTTTGATTTGAGTTCACGTCGACAAGCTGGAGCTCTGGTTTCTGAAGGAACACAAGAAAATAAATCAGTGAGTGGCTCATTGATAAAAATAAGATGTTCTTCCTTTCACATTAAAAGTCCTCTTACTGCTCTGCAGACAGTCAGCTAGCTTCTCCTGCTTCATCCTCCTCAAGAAGTTATCTGTGATCTTCAGAAAGGCCTCTCTGCTGCTCCTCTGCTCCTCATTTTCACCATCCAACACCTCCTCATCCCCCCTCTGACTCTCTGAGACTTCTGTGTGATCTGTACCCAGAACCTTCTGGATCTTCTTCAGCTCGTTCTTCACAAAGCAGATGATGTTCTCCTCCAGCAGCTGGAACAGAACAACATGTGAAGTTTAACCTGAGATGATCAGTAAGTGAAATCCTGCAGGTCCACAGAGCAGCGTCCAGACTCGTCCAGACTCTTATCACAGTGCTATAATGAAATATTAATAGTGTGTCTACAGTGAGAAACAATACTAATACACATTGATCATATGTGGATAACATCAGAGAAGACATTGAAGAAGAAACTGAGTGTGTGTGTGAGAGGGACTCACTTTTGTCTTTGTCTTTGAGTAAATGACTGAAATTAATTTTCCACAGATTAATCTTTTTTCTTTATGTAACACAGCAATGTAAATAGACACACAGCTGCTGTGTCTATAAGTGAACACATGAACACACGTCAGTCTCAGTGTTTTAAACGCTCCAAAATAAAGTTACGGAATAATTTGTTGTAGGAAAATGTGACTTGAACGTTGAGTAGAACATTTCCTTATCCCATTTCAATCCAAACGATAACGAAATAACTGCAAACAAGGTATTCTCCCACTGCTGCGTCTTTCATCAGAGGAGACGATGAGATGATGCAGGTGCTCACAGGTCAGCTGCTGGAGACACTGGCAAAGTGGCGTCTTCTTCCTCCCTTTTCCTCCCTCCACATTTTCCACAACACAATCAGTGACAGTAATGAATCGTCACACTGAGTAACACTTGTTCTGTGTGTAATGTGGGTGTAACGGGATCACTGACAAATTTATAGATGATATGAAATGATCTGTGAATTCAGCTCACATGGATAAGTCAAGTCTAAAAACATACATGCTATATGAGAATAAAAGCACCCACAGGATCAACAATCACTGTACAGCCAGTTTTTGTTTTTTAAGCATCAATATTCATATGAGAGTAGCTGCTGTGACACTTAGTTCCTTCAGGTTTATCACTAATTCCAAAAAACAAACAACCAAAATATTTTTTTTTCAGATTTATACATCCTAAATCAGGGGTCTCAAAGTGGCGGCCCAGGGGCCACATGTGGCCCTCCAATCGATTTTATGTGGCCCTCCAAACAATATCAAGTTGTAACGAGTCATTTATATATGTTTTTATTTTGCATCATAAATGTTTTTTTTTATTGTTGCATATTAAAAGAACCACTTATATTTTGAAATTATCCAATCCAATTTTGGATTTGTAAAGCACTTTAAAACAAACACAGTGGACCAAAGTGCTGTACAGAATAATGGATAAAAGACAGAAGAAGTAAAAGACAGAAAAGCTCACACTAGGCAATAGAGTACATATAAAAAAATGAATTAATACGGCATATTGATGATATGAGCTCATAAAGGCTTTTTCTTTTTTTACTTGACTGGCCCCCGACTGACCAGACAATACCATCAGTGGCCCACAGGTCATTGGAGTTTGAGACCCCTGTCCTAAATGAATGTGTTGATCATGCACTTTTCCTTCTTTTTCTTTTATTTTCCTCATTTGTATATTCATTTGTGGGTGGAATAGGGGCGGGGTGTGTTACTTGTTCACCTCGGTCCAGTTTTATGTTTGATGTGATGTATAAAGAACAGATGCGCAGGAATCGGCGTACACACGGTTTTATAAATGTGAGAATTCCTTTGTGTACGCACTTTTAAAATTTTGGGAGTACGCCATCTTCATCTCAGGACTCTAATCCAGGTTTGTAAATTTACACACCTTAATTATGGAGTCCAGGTCTGCTCGATGCTGCTGGACAGACTGACCACGGAGAACCTCTGTCCTCTGCTGGTCAACTCTGAGGAGAAAGTCTTGTATTTTGTGTTGATTCCTAAATCTAAAACTATTAAATATAAATATAATTAGAAACTTATGTTTATTAAAATCAACACATTTGTATTTTTTTTACTTACCTCTGAGTCTCTCTGAAGTCAATAAGACGACCTATAGACTGGTCACTCTTCATGGACACACAGCTGGGTCCAGGTCCAAGTCTGGCAGATTCTGGTCCCTGTTGATGGATCCTCCTATAAATACAGGACATGACGTGTAAATACAACATCTGTTCTGATAGATTGATCTGATTAATGATCGACAGTATCAGGAGACAAAAGGAAAACAGGTTAGAGGTTTAAGACTTCCACTGAAATATGTAGAACATCTTCAGTCAGGTCAGTTTACCCAAACCCTAACTTTTTTTCATGGGTCCAGATCTGAGCTTAAAGAGACCGGTCTGTTTGGGACTTGTGTCCAGAATGTCTTGGGTCTGCATGGTTCTGGGACTGAATTCTCAAATATAAAGCATTTCTGGTGGTACATGGTGGATCATATGAGTTGTTGAACTGTGAAGACCACTACCCTCCATCATCTGACCTCTGTTCTTGTTTGACGTCCACAGGTTGACCCATGGAGCAGTCACTCGACATGGAGACACAGCTGGGTCCAGGTCCAGCAGAGTCTGGTCCCTGTTGATGGATCCTCCTACAAACACAGGACATGATTATGTGTAAATAAAACACTGAGCTGTGACATGGAGACAAGTCACATGATCCATGAGATCCTCATCTCACCTCTGACCCTCATGTTCCTCAAACAAGGTGGTTATAGTGGGCGGAGCTTCCTCTTCACTGTCCTTGAGCTGATTCATAGTGGAGCGCCACCTGCTGGGAGAATTAAACTCATACATTACTGGTTCTGCTACCATGGGTGGACCACATTGACCTCTGCAAGAAGACTTTTTTTTTACCACAGAATTGACTGACATGAAACCTCGTTGGCTGACTGACCAATCGGCACAGCCCGTTGGTTTATGTTAATAATGGACAGTCACCCAGTTATTGGGTGGGCTCTGGGATGGCGATACTTGAGTCACCAAAGCTAATCAGTAAACCAGGTTTCATAGACCATCAACCACCGAAAATCTACTTTGGTATCAAAGTTAAAGTCATTAGAAGAGGAGGCTTCCACATGTATTAATCTAACAGACTGATGTGGTCCAGCAGCAGGGGCTGCAGAAGCTGTTGAGGACCAACATGAACCAGGAGGAGAGTGAGAGCGACAGACCATTCCTGACCCACAGAATTGACGATTAAGAAATGTCTCGCAAACAAAAGGTTCACAACGTCGACCCGGTTCTCATCGTTCTTTTAAGAGAGCCATTGAAAAGATTCATCTCGTTCATGAACGTCACAGCTCTACAAACGACTCACTCAAGACGCTGTTAGCGTCACACTTCACGGCCCTTCACTGCAGGTGAGTCCACTGGTTTAAACACAAGAGCACGCCCTCTGGTGGTCAGGTAAGAAGTCCCACTTACCTCTGTGTTCAGGCTTCATATCAATATGATTATTGATAAGTATCATTATTGATCAAATCCAAATACGTGTCTCTAGTTGTTAGAGGAAAGTTTGTTGTTTGTGTTGGATTAAAGTCACATGATGTAGGATTTGCCCCCTACAGTTGGTCAATGGTATGGCTTGTTACAACTGTCGCAGTCACATGTACATTTGTTGACAAACCAATGATAGTGATGAACTGTGAGTCAGGACTTCTAATGTCCAAACAACCATGTCCTCAGACCAGGTACAGTCCACTATGTTAGAGCATTGTAGACATTGTGTCGCTTTAAATTTCTTATCACAAACTCAAAGAACAGATTTGTTCTTTTTCTGACTCCAGTTTGTGAAATCTTTGACCAGAGAAAGAAACGTGATCATCTGATTTCTAACATGGTTTAATATTGAAACAGTGCAGACGTGACAGAGACTTATGACGTGTAATAAACTCAGTCACAGTTGATTGGTTGATGGAAGCGGTCAGACCAGTTCAGACTCTTCATACAGGAAAACAGAAAGTCAGATTAAAAAGATTCAGCAGTGATTTTACTGAAGAGACACAAAACTATGATCCATGAAAATCACTAATAGAAATGACCTGAATAACATGTATCTACAGTATATGAGCAGCAGCCAATCACAGTCCAGAAAATACTGCAGACATTTCTACATGGAGTCATAGTGATGAAAGAGACTGTGATGATCAGACATGTCACGTTTGTCAGGTAAGATTCTCACCTGCCGATCTGAGCCCAGGTCCACTCACACACACACACACACGCTGTTCACCAGACGCTGCCGATTGTCCCTCATCCGTCCTGATGTCTTTCTGTGTCTGATCTGAGGACACAGAGTCATGTCCTCATACCTTCCAACTGATGTCAGAACCAGTCCAACGAGCCTCTGCGACGTCTGTTCTCTCTCCTGATTGGCTAATTGTCAATGTAGCTGGAATGTCATGTGAATCAGGCACCTGGTCACGGGTCACGGATGTTGTAGGTGTGCCATCTGTCCACTAGGAGGAGCTAAGTCAAGCAGCAGCAGCAGTAGCAGGAGCTGCACAGTTCCATGTGATGACCAGCATGATCAGCAGGTCAGAGTGATGCAGATGTTCCTGATCTGTACATCAACAACACAGATGGAAGTTCTCTGACATTTATGTTTGTTTATCATTTAACATTTTAATGTATAGCGTTAGAATTGTCTGTGTTGTATGAAAATATTAAAAGTTACTTTGGAATATTTTTGATAAATGAAAGTGAAAAGAGTTTAGTGTTAAATATTAAACTTAAACTTCTCCTTCACATCCAAATGAAGCAGTTCACAAACCGTGTTTGTTGCGTGTTCCTGTGCTCTTGCTCGAACAGACTCTCTTTTTCGTTTCTTCACTTCTTCAGAAAGTATCCACTTCGGTTTCGTTTGGCTCTCTCATGGCGTTCTCTTTGTTGTGGAAACGATAGTGGTATCTTTGATTTGAAATAATGCCCCGTATTACTGTAAGAAATATTCAATGACCTCAACTTCAAGTCATTCATTTTCTGGTAAGATACTTGTGCTTTTACTCAAGTATCACTTTTAGGTACTTTATACAAGATGAATGATGTTTTCAGTTTGTGAGACATACACATTTTCACCTGTTATTATCCAATGCCATGTTATCTTTGCTGCTTTATTTATTGTCATTGAGTAAGATGTTCTTCTTCCGCACAGTTCCACAGTCAAGCCACATTTGGCACAGTTATATTATCAGGACAGGATTGTCCTGAAATGATCAGTGATGTACATCAAAAGGAGAGAAGGACAACAACAACAGAATCAATGCCTACATGGATCGTATCATTAAACCTCTTTGGTTTAATGGTTTGACTTTATCTGACAGGAAAGTTGCTCCAAATCAATTGTCAAAAACTCGTGTGAGCACATACAGTTCTCTAATACCACCTTCATGACTCAAATCTCGACTGAAGCGGCTGTCTCTTCATGTCCTACAGAGAACATAGAGACACTGAGGAACCTGGCCAGATATAGAACCCAGGATAAACCGGTTCACTGAATGTAGCCCTGAAGGTGTGGAGGTGGATCAGTGAGTCAGAGGAGACGCTGTAGAAGGACAGAGTCCCAGCAGGACAGTCCACATACACTGATACTCGGGGAGAGACATAGTGTGACCTGATGAATATTGTAGTTCTACAGTGACAGACAGAGTAACCACCATCAGAGCAGCTCAGACTCCAGGACTGATCATTATTTCCAAACAAACAGTCAAAACCCTTTACTTTCCTCTTGATTCCTCTGTAACTCAGTGATATATTAACATTTCCTCTCCACTCAACCTCCCAGTAACAGCGACCAGTCAGATCAGTTCTACACAGCAGCTGAGGACAGAACTTAAATCTGTCTGGATGATCAGGATACGACTGATCTTCAGTCACATTGGTCACTTTCCTGTTGTCGTCAGACAGTTGGAGTTTTCTGTTCATTGTGTTTGTATCTGGTTCCAGTTCACATGAATCTGATGAAGACAACAAGACACAGCTGCAGTTTATTGATGATCAGCTGATATGTTGTTATTTCATGTAAATCCATACTTACACTTCCTGAGACCAGGTTTTAACCTCTGCTCTCCAGCATGGTCCATCCTGGAGGAAGAAACAGTCTGAATGAGTTTCTGTCCAACAATAGTACAAACTGCAGCTCAATATGAAGCAGAGGAGGAGAATACCTGAGAGTGTCCAGTCTCCAGCGTGGACTCTTCAGTCCAGCAGACAGCAGCTTCTTTCCTGAGTCTCCTGGATGATTGTAGCTCAGGTCCAGTTCTCTCAGATGGGAGGGGTTGGAATTCAGAGCTGAGGTCAGAGAAGAACATCCTTCCTCTGTGACCAGACAACCTGACAGACTGGAGTTAAGAAGATATGATGAACTCAGTGATTCAGAAAATCCTGAAGATTTTGAACATCTTCATCAACAAAGAACCTAAAGAAGCAGAATTAGGATTTAAAAAATCAACTGTCAAATAAACTGAGTTCTGACCTGAGAGTCTCCAGAGAACAGTGAGGACTCTTCAGTCCATCACAAAACAGCTTCACTCCTGAATCCTGCAGGTCATTGTTACTTAGGTCCACATGTCTCAGAGTGGAGGACAGAGAGCTGAGGACTGAGGACAGAGCTTCACAGCTTCTCTCTGAGAGGTTACAGTCACTCAGTCTGAGGAAGAGTTCAAGAAAATCTTTTTTTTTCTTTTACATATGTAATGTAAAAATGACACAGAGAATGTTCAGTATAAATCAGCTGAGCACCAACCTGAGAGTCTCCAAAGAACAGTGAGGACTCTTCAATCCATCACACAGCAGCTTAACTCCTGAATCCTGCAGATTATTGTTACTCAGGTCAAGGATTTTCAGGGGGGAGGGGTTGGAGTTCAGAGCTGAGGTCAGAGAAGAACATCCTTCTTCTGTGACCAGACAACCTGACAGACTGGAGTTAAGAAGATATGATAAACTTAGTGATTCAGAAAATACTGAAGATTTTGAGCATCTTCATCAACAAGAACCTAAAGAAGCTAAAACAGGATTTAAAATATCAACTGTCAAATAAACTGGGTTCTGACCTGAGAGTCTCCAGAGAACAGTGAGGACTCTTCAGTCCATCACTCAGCAGCTTCACTCCTGAATCCTGCAGGTCATTGTTACCCAGGTCCAGGTGTCTCAGAGTAGAGGACAGAGAGTTGAGGACTGAGGACAGAGCTTCACAGCTTCTCTCTGAGAGGTTACAGTCACTCAGTCTGAGGTAGAAAACAGTGATGAACAAAAGGTTAAACATGTTTCTCTTGTGGTCTTTAGAATATGTCTTATTAATATTTATATATTGATCCACGTACAGAGCTTTGTTGGAGGCTTTGACCACTGGCACCAGCTTCAGAAGAGCCTCCTCTGAAGCAGAGTATTTCTTCAGGTCAAAATCTTCCAGATCTTTTCCTGATGACAGTAAGATGAAGACCAGAGCTGACCACTGAGCACGAGACAGTGTCTTTGTGGACAGATGTCCAGATCTCAGGGACTCTTGGATCTCCTTCACAAGAGCACAGTGGTTCAGTTCATTCAGACAGTGGAACAGGTTGATGCTTCTCTCTGCTGACAGATTCTCATTGATTATCATCATCTTAATGTATTTAACTGTTTTCTGATTGGTCCGTGAACCACTTCCTGTTTGTGTCAGTAGACTTCTTAAGAGCTTCTGATTGGTCTTCATTGAAAGACCAAGGAGGAAGCGGAGGAACAAGTCCAGGTGTCCATTTGGACTCAGTAAGGCCTTGTCTACAGCACTCTGGTGCAGATGATTCAGTTCAGGTTTGTTTCTAAACAGTCTGGACCACTGGCTCATTGTTGGGTCTTCTGACAACAGATTTGTTCCAGAGGTGATGAAGGTCAGATGGACATGAAGAGCAGCCAGAAACTCTTGAACACTCAGATGGACAAAGCAGAAGACCTTGTCCTGGTACAGGCCTCTCTCCTCTTTAAAGATCTGAGTGAAGACTCCTGAGTAAACTGAAGCAGCTGTGATATCAATGCCACACTCTGTCAGGTCTGATTCATAGAAGATCAGGTTTCCTTTCTGCAGCTGCTCAAAAGCCAGTTTCCCCAGAGACTCAACCATCATCCTGTTCTCTGGACTCCAGAGGGGATCTGTCTCAGCTCCTCCATCATATTTGACCTTCACTTTGGACTGAACCACCAGGAAGTGGATGTACATCTCAGTCAGGGTCTTGGGCAGTTCTTCTCCATCTCTGGGTTTCAACATGTTCTCCAGAACAGTTGCAGTGATCCAGCAGAAGACTGGGATGTGGCACATGATGTGGAGGCTTCGTGATGTCTGGATGTGGGAGATGATCCTCTTGGCCTGCTCTTCATCTCTGAACCTCTTCCTGAAGTAGTCGTCCTTCTGTGGGTCCGTGAACCCTCTGACCTCTGTCACCATGTCAACACAGTCAGGAGGGATCTGATTGGCTGCTGCAGGTCGTGTGGTTATCCAGAGGCGAGCAGAGGGAAGCAGATTCCCTTTGATGAGGTTTGTCAGCAACACGTCCACTGAGGTGGATGCTGTGACATCAGTCAGGATCTCAGTGTTGTGGAAGTCCAGAGGAAGTCGACACTCATCCAGACCATCAAAGATGAAGACTACCCTAAAGTCTTCAAACCTGCAGATTCCTGCTTCTTTGGTTTCAGTGAAGAAGTGATGGATGAGTTCCACCAAACTGTACTTCTTCTCTTTCAGCACATTCAGCTCTCTGAAGGTGAAGGGAAACATGAACTGTATGTCCTGGTTGGTTTTGTCTTCAGCCCAGTCCAGAGTGAACTTCTGTGTTAAGACTGTTTTCCCAATGCCAGCCACTCCCTTTGTCATCACTCTTCTGATTGGTCCGTTTCTTCCAGCTGTTGCTTTGAAGATGTCTTCTTGTCTGATGGTTGTTTCTGGTCTGTCTGGTTTCCATGAAGCTTTTTCAATCTGTCTGACCTCATGTTCTTCGTTGACCTCTCCAGTCCCTCCCTCTGTGATGTAAAGCTCTGTGAATATCTCATTAAGAAGGGTGGGGTTTCCTGCTTTAGCCACACCCTCAAACAAATACTGGAACTTCTTCTTTAGGTTTGATTTGAGTTTACGTTCAGATGGAGCTCTGGTTTCTGATAGAACACAAGAAAATAAATCAGTGAGTGGATCATTGATAAAAATAAGATGTTCTTCCTTTCACATTAAACATCCTCTTACTTCTCTGTAGACAGTCAGCTAGCTTCTCCTGCTTCATCCTCCTCAAGAAGTTATCTGTGATCTTCAGAAAGGCCTCTCTGCTCCTCCTCTGCTCCTCATCCTCACCATCCAACAAGTCTCTATCTTCTTCCCAACTCTCTGAGACTTTTGTGTGATCCGTACCCAGAACCTTCTGGATGTTCTTCAGCTCGTTCTTCACAAAGCAGATGATGTTCTCCTCCAGCAGCTGGAACAGAACAACATGTGAAATTTAACCTCAGATGATCAGCGAGTGAAATCCTGCAGGTCCACAGAGCAGCATCCAGACTGTCAGGACCAGGACTCTGCTGCACTATTAACAGTAGTGTCATGTTTGTACATTGACACACCTTAAATATGGAGTCCAGGTCTGCTCGATGCCACTGGACAGACTGACCACTGAGAACCTCTGTCCTCTGCTGATCAACTCTGAGGAGAAAAGATTCAGTGTCGTTTACTGAACAATCATTTGTTTCAACAAGGTTTTCAATGTGCTGCACTTAAGTTTCTTCTTAAGCCAAGTTCACATGACATGAGTTTGACAACTTGAAGACAAAAGTCCCTGAAGGACAGTCTCTAATGTATATGTGTGAAGTCTCTAGAAGACATTTAGTGGAAACTCAAACAGAAAAAAAAGATTGTCCACCGAAGAGAAGAAGAGTGTTTTTTCTGGATTTTGGACAGGCTCCCCCTGGTGGAGGATTATGTAAGTGTGTGTTACTATGTGTGAAATGCTTACATCAGTTCACCATGTTTTTGTCCATCCTTGAAGTCAATAAGACGACCTATAGACTGGTCACTCTTCATGGACACACAGCTAGGTCCAGGTCCAGGACTGGCAGAGTCTGGTCCCTGTTGATGGACCCTCCTCTGTGATTTCTTATAGATTGATCTCTTTAATGATCTACAGTATCAGGAGACAAAAGGAAAACAGGTTTGTCAGAAATCGTTGAGTGACCCAGATGGTGTCAGCTTCTTGGTGTCAGACACTACACTGATTTAAGACTTCCACTGAAACATGTAGAACATCTTCAGTCAGATCAGTTTATCCAAACCCAAGGACGTGAGCCAGGACTCCTCCAAACACAGAGCATGATGTGTAAATAAAACACTGAGCTGACATGGAGACGAGTCACATGATCCATGAGATCCTCATCTCACCTCTGACCGTCATGTTCCTCACAAATAGTGATTTTAGAGGGCGGAGCTTCCTCTTCACTGTCCATGATCTGATTCATAGCCGAGCGCCACCTGCTGGGAGAACACAAGACAATCATTACAGCATGGATTCCATTCCAAGTTTTGTTAGCATGGGTGGACCACCAGGTCCAGCAACACAGTGAGTCAGAGGAGGCGGAGTTAAGTCATAAGAACATGATGGATCTGTAACAGGGAAGTGATTGTTTTGCAGTTAGCAACACTAGCCAAGTTAGCTGAGAGAGGGTTACATTTTACAGGCAAAGGTCAAAGTAAACGAAAACTAGTTTAATAACTTAGGTCCGGTCTCTGAAGATGACTTTGAATTACTGAACAGGAAATTCCACTTTTCTTTTCATTGAGCCATGGAAAATACGAGGCTTATGTTTGCATTTTTTGTGTCCAATTAGTTAATACCTGTTTTGCTTTCATTTATAATGATTGATCATAACTGATATTTTGTTTTATCTTCATACAATTAATGTTTATTCAGTTAGATAAGGTTTATTATGCTCTTATATTGTCCTTATATTATCGCTGCACTTTCTTTTATGTCGGCCTCGTTTCCTTCTTGGATTTTCTCTTGGAGTTTTTTGCCTCACGAAAAGCATGAGTACAGAAACTTACACGTCCTGCAAGTGCCGAACTGTAGATCAGTTAAAACTACTTATCAGTCCTCAAAACGTGGATTAATCTCCAACAACTACAGAAGTCTGGGGTAAAGTCACTAGCCACTCGTGTGTGTGTGTGTCGCGTATAAAACGAAGTCACCGCAGTTTCACTCAGCCATGCAATGATGACACCGCCCACGTTAAGTGCTAGGTACTTTTTTGAAGTGGAGATGCAACCCAATCGTGACGAGTCGAGCCGGTGGAAATACGCCATAAGTCACCACAAGTCACCATAAGTCACCACAGGGTAAATGCATTTGCTGTAAAAGCTTTGTAAATGTTATGAACGTTTGGTTTGTTCACAAAAAGAACCTGGATAGTTTTGTCCGAGAGAGTTTTGGACGTTTTCACCGAAAGAGAGAGGGGTCTAGCTGCAGACCTGCACTGTCAGGACCCTTCGTTGAAGACCTGCACTGTGAGGTCTCCTGCACTGTCAGGACCGGAAGTTGATTCGAAGCCTTTCAAAATAAAGGCGACCATACCGGAAGCATATATTCAAAATAAAAGCTAGCATACTTGAAGCACGTATTTTTCGTTCCCCATGTGAAGTGTGAAGACGACGAGGTGGGTAACAGTCAAGTGACAACAACTTTGCGTCATACGAAGAAACAGAAACAGTCTTTATTCACTAGAACGTTATGTTGCACACTATATATTGTCCTGTAAAGTTATATTAATTTGAAAGAATCGGGTTTTGGACTTTTGGGTAGTTTTTAGCGTTGTTATCGTATGATAGTGCTCACTGCAGAGATGCATATTTCGATCTTAACTACCGGCACTACGCCGAAAGTTGAACGCTGCAGCGGAATGGGTGCAGGCGAATCAACACTTGTTTGCAGCCAGAGTGAAGATGCCTTAGATTTGAACATGAACAGCACCCAAACTGATGAGACTGCGCAGGAAATGTGAAAGCTGTTTGACACAATGGATCCGAATGAGGAAGAGAGAGAATTAATTCTTGAGCCTATTAAATTTATTTTTTTACCAGATTGAAGATATGTGGCTCTTCTGTGAAGAGATTATGGACAAACGAGGGTACTTGGCGTACTCTGATTACAAAGAGTAGAAAGAAAAATAGTGTGGAAAAAGTTGTTGTTGTTGTTGTTAAAACACTAATAATTAAAATCATTAAAAAAACTGCTTAGAAGATATTGGTTATCTGGGTCATGTAACTAGGTATTCAGTAATTCACTTTGAATACACAAAGCTAAGTTCATTTAAAATCATCAACCCTCACACCCTCCATGTGGTTCAACAGCACAAGGTAAGAACGTAGCACAAACAATATTAAGCAATTATTAAATGAATTATGAGGTGTTATAATTGCAAACAAACATAAGATATGCCTATATAAAAAAAACAAGTAAATCAATATGTAAATGGATCCAGCAGTGCAGGGGGCTACATTTTCAATGATAAATAATGGTATAGAAGCAAAGAACAGTCAGCAATAGGTTGGAGTGTAGATGCATTATGCCATCACACATTAAGGTGTATTTACAGAGATGTATTGTTTCAATATGAATTTGTAGTGCAGACTAAACTAACAGCTGTCCTTTTTGTGAATTATATTAAATTAATTTTTTTGCAGATTAGTCTAGAGATTAGTTTAGTTTAGTTCCATTACCTTCTGAAGAAATAATCGTCATGAAGCTGTTGAGCGTCTGAAGATATTCTGCTGCTTTGAACAGGAAACAGAGTCCAACGTTTTCTCAAGTGTTATCTGAAGGAAATATGATGTGTCTGATCAAATAACTAATCTGAACTTTAGACTCAACTTTTAGGATCAACTGGAGTCAAATATTAACAGAATCAGATCTTATCACAGAACAATAATCTTGCTCAGACACATAAACATACTCATAATGGCTCTTTTCTACTTTCTACGTTCTAACTCTTCCGGTTTCTTTATAGACTTTATAGATCTTGAGTCATAACGGCACGTCTGCATGAAACTGTTATGATGTGGTTTTCTATGCCACGTGCGGGGGGGAGGGGGACTCGAAGTGGATACTCAGCAGAGCTGCATAAACAGGGGTTTAGTTCCTCTTAAAATAGTGTATTGAAGTTACCTAAATTTCAACTTTTCTCCCTACATGGACAAGAATTGATGTAATGCTATTACGACGTTTATATGCCCCCGTATATTGAGCGTTTTAATCAGAATAAATCATTTTGACACGCGCCGGGTTGTCCGATTGTGCGGATATAGCAGTAGAGGAAGCTTCACTTCCGCCTGTGTTGTAAACAATGGCCATTGTTGCTGCTCACGCTCACATGTTTCTCCGTAGATAACGTGCCAGCATCGTGTTCTTCAAACGATATTTTTGATTCCTCTGTTCTCTAATGAAAGTACAGGCTCAGCAGTTCACGCTGATGACTGTTTCCCATACGTTTATACACGGACCCCACTATGAAAAGATGACAAAATTAAAAGCAAATTTGTACCAGTTGAATGTATCCGTTCAACAACACTTGTAAATGTGCATTTTCTTTTTACCCAACTGTTGAAAATTTCGTGACACCATTATCGATGGCTCTGTTCAGTTCAACGAAGTCAGGACAGTATGACGGTGAGAATGCATGCACCCAGAACTGGGAACGCTGAATGGAATTGCATGTGATTTCATTATTCACACCTATGTGACCTGTCAAAACTCTGCTCATAATATGAAGCTGAACACACGGGTTTGTGTTATTTGTTGACTCAGAAGCATCACACATACGTGGGGGGATTTAAATAGCAGTCTGACAGGTGTACTTAGAAGAAAGTGTATTCTTTTTTAACTGTAAATCGCCTTCGCTGACAACAGCATGAATTTCTACTCACTCTCCTTCTGCTCGGATCCTTTCACTCTGTGAATTAAATGCCTTTTTTCCCCCCTCCCTCCCTCCCTATCATTTAAACATGTCATGGGTTGTGTTTACCTGCACTGAACCTTGATTGAGGAAGCCTGTGACTTTACACTGATGCCCTCCTAATCTGTATGAGTGGCATTCTAATTTCCCTGATGCTGCCATTCAAAACACAAACATGAAATGTTGGTTTTAGAACCAGAAGACCTGGTAGAGTGAATTTCAAGTGCTTATTCAAATATTTCATTAAAATGTAAATTTCGTACAACGCCGTACGTCTAGCTGTGCACAAGGCATGACTTAAGAAGTTATGAAGTTATAACAGCATTTCTCTCTCTGATGCCAATTAACTGGCTGGGGAGACTATAATGCCCTTACCTTGTTTTATCGCCACACAACAGCGAGCCAACAAATGCATCACGTGTAAGTGGAGTTTTGGGCATTGACAGCAAAGGTTGGTGGACAGGACGAAGGGAGAGGATGAGTCAAATGTGAAGCCTCCCGGAGTCCAGTGGCTAATCAATTCTGTTATCTCACACAAAGTGCAAATGAATTGATTGAAACGACGACGGAGACGCGGAAAGAAAGCGAGCACAGAGGAGAATTGTAAAAGAGTGCGGTGGCCACACCTGGGACATTTGTCACTTCACTCCCACTGCTGTGGAAGCAAAGAGAAGCCCCACTTGATTTAGATTTGTGTTGCCAAGAATTTCATTAATCACTTATTACTTAATGTGAAAATATTATATATATACATATATGTATGTGTATATGTATGTGTATATATGTATGTATATGTATATGTATATATGTATATGTATGCACATGTTGCCATGTGACCCTGGCATAGTGGTTAGCACTATTGCCTCACAGCAAGACAGTGTTGGGTTTGATTCCTGGTCTTTGACGCACAGAATATTCACTCCAGCAAAATCCAAGTTACTGCAGCTTGATCATGATAATTTGGATTACGTGATGGATTCCAAAGAAATTAAGTCAAAGCACACAGAAGTAGAGCTTTCAAAGGCACTTGCACTTGTTTCAGAATATTATTTATGGTCAATTAATATTGAACATCAGAATTACAGAATTCGAGGTACTTTGGTGAGATTCTCAGCCTGTACACTGTCAGTATATCTGCGAGATCTTCTGACCTGAGGTTAGCAGTTTTTCCCATCAGTCACGTCTGAAAACAAAAGGTGATTGTGCTTTTGAAGTCGTGGCCGTAACAAATCGTGTAACACTCATCCTTTTGATTCACGATCAGCTGCCTCTGTATCTGTTGTTAAAAAAGCAACTGAAGACAAACCTGTTTGAACAAGCCGTTCAATCACCTGACGTCTTTAATGCCTGTTTACCTTACGTGTGTTTGCTTGTGGTTTTTGCCTTTTTAATTATGTTGTCTAATGTTTGAACGTTATTATTTTTATTCTGTTTACATTTTATTCTGTTTTTATTGCACTTGTTTTGAAAGTTTAATTCTTGAGAAGCACTGGATGAAGCTTTCTTTCAGGGGAAGTTGCTGTAGTAAATCTATTGTTATGAGTCTTTCTATTATTATTATTATTATTATTATTGTTATTATTATTATTATCATTATTATAATAATTATTGTTAATAATTACATCTGAAATCTCAAGTTTGGTGTAAAATTACAATCTCTTTATGTTGAAGAGGATCACTAAATGGCTATTTCATGGCCAGTTCTTTAGTTGTTTGTGCTTATATATAAATATAAAATAATTTGGATGCTGTTATCTTTAGATTGACAGGTGAAAAACAGACCATAATATCACAGTTGTATGTATTCCGTGTACAAACTTACGTTGATTCTTTATTTAGTTGTTTTGTTGTTGTTTTGTGTTCAAGTTAAAATGGAGATAATGGAGCTAAACTTGGACTGGACTAAATAACTTTTGTAATTCAGAGTCGAAACTGTAGTGGACACGAGGAGTTGTCGGCAGTTTGAATGTATTTGTTTTTTTCCTAAACAAAGAACAAAAACGTTGAAAAATAGACAAAAATGTGTTCACACTTCGTTGCAGGGTGTTTGAAGAACAATATTTGATAAAGTCATGATAAACAGCAAATCCCCTCCAAGGCCATTTCCCTGTCAATCAGTTATTCATCATCCCAAAGTGTGTGTTTACCTAAAGATGTATGACGGAATACACACGAACATGTTGACTTTTAGGGAGTCTACATTTTTGCGTGTGTTGATATGGAAGCCCAAAGTAAACATAAACTGGCCTGTGACACTGTGACAGTAGGTATCAACACAGTTTAAGTACATTTTAAACAAGAAATGCATGGAAACGAAGACACAAAACATCAGTTCGTATTGGCGTTGAAGGGGGGAGTGGGTAGTTGTGTGTCTTACAGGTGTTTTGCCTAAAATGCCGCAGTTTGAAAAACAATATTTGATAAACAGCAAATCCCCTGCAAGGCTGTTTCCTTGTCAATCAGTTATTCATCATCTTGAAGTGTGTTCTTGCCAAAAGAAGTATGAATGAATAAACAGTGGCGTGTTGACTTTTAGGGAGTCTATCTGGCTTATATTTGCAGTTCCCCCGCTTTCATCTGACAATGAAACATCAGCTACAAGAACCTCCGGGTTTGTATTGCTCCAGGTTCGTCACGCTACCGTTTTATTTCTTTATTTATCCTCTCATTTTTAACTTGCGGGGGGAGAGAAGACAAAATGGTTGCAGGTGGTGATGAAAATAAGAGCCATCCATCATTATTTATTAGGCATGAAAAAGATACACAATAATGTAATTTAATCTCTCAGCAGACAATTATTTCCACATATTGATAACGCAATGCGAAAAGTGCCATGAATCCTAATATGATGCTTGCTTTTATTGGTGTATGATACAACCAGAACAAATAATGTAATTGTATCAAGGAGAAAATGTGATTATTTGCACATGCTAACATTATAATACCAATCTGCTGCAGACGATGGTATCATATTATTTTGCTGTGCTTAACTAGTTGCAATTTGCATTAAGTTATTATGTCTAGGTGGCAATAAAGACGGCGCTCTCCCAGTGGTCGCAGCTTTTCTTAGTTTCTCATTACATCGCTGTGAAATGCTTTTTTTGAAGGTTTCAACTCTGAGCATCTACACGATGTTTGATTTGACAGAAGGAAAGTTTTATCTGCCGCCGTTTAATGTGATTTCCTTCCTTCCTCTTATATTTATTTTGCACGCAGATAAATTCCAAATGCAGGCAGCCGTCCAGGGCGGCGTGAGGTTAAAGCAACACGACACAATAGACACAATTACCATGCAAATGATGGAGCTGGAAACAAACACCTTTTCCATTAAAAAGTAAAATGCTTTAAATATTTGCATATAGGTACTCTGATTGGCCTATTCCCAATTTCTATATGATTAACATTAATGAAGGAGCAGCTTGATGCTCTGACTGTCTGGCCACATCACGGCCGTCTCTCTAACTCTCTCTGTGCTTTGCATCGCGAGGCGTTCACGCTGTACTGAACTAATGACCGAGTCGGCCCGTGTAAAATTAGACCGTGCATCTACACAAGTGTCTCTCTGACATTATGAAAATGTTTTATTGATGACTCATTATTAGCATTTCAGCACTGAGGTGAGTTTGATCCACGCAGCAGATGCAAAGTGTAATAATAATAATGTCTGCTTAATTATTAATATCCAAACCTTAATCCATCTCTGCTGAGAATATGTACATATTTTAGTGTCTCATTTGAATTTTTGCAACAAACACACACCTAAAAAGAAAGAGGGGGAAAAAAAAAGATGGCCGTGGTAATGACAGGTCTAAATGGGCTGATTTTTAAGAATTAATGTGTTGGTGCTGAGCTGAGAGGAAGAGGTCTTTCTGTTTATTCTGTTTGATTCTGGAAACATGCTGCATCCCACCACACGTCCCCGTAGAGAGGCGAGCAGAGCACACACTGCGTGAAAGGCGTCATTCGGCACCAGAGGCGAGAGGAGTGTTTGCAAGTCATTAGTGGTTTGTAAATGATATTTGTTCCCATGTGAC